>NW_015546121.1:0-1040 GCF_001515605.1 Sinocyclocheilus anshuiensis | reverse complement strand
ATCATCCCAACGTGATTATCGGCCGATAGTGATCGGCAGCCGATCGATCGGAGCACCCCTAGTAACTAAGCTGTTTTATGGACGGTAACTGTAATATTATTACTGGAATCTTATTAGTAATTAGTTACACTGCTAGTTACTGCAAGGAGTAATATTATTACAGTAACTAAGTGACTAGTAACTGCCCGCCACTGCTAGAATGAAGGAAATCAGTCACTATTGCAGGCTTGCCAAATCCACATTTTATGCACGGAATCGGGCTGATTTTAACTGTTGCGGCAGGTTGATTTTCTGCCGTGGGTTAAAGGTTTGAAATATTGCATAACTTACATTTGACTGAAATGCTTGTATTGAAACATTGTGCATAAACTGTGGTAGATGTGAAGTTTTGTGAAGGACGGCCACTGGTAGGAAGCCTTTTAGCTGTGTTTATGATCAATCTGTATAACTGTGACTATAACATATGTATTTTAGGAATGGAAATGACACGGAGTTCTGATATGGTCTCTGTGCTACTCCACACTTCATCCTGCCCCACTGTAGGCCTACCTCTGTTTGGATAACTACAATACGGTCACACTATCTTTAGGAGAAGGGTGGATACAGAACATGTTTTATAGTCGCGAAGTTAAACCTACTGAAAGAGTAAAAGCTTTCTGTGACAGATGAGAAGGACAGATGAAACCCCAAACAACGATTAAAAGTAGTTCCAATGTAAACAGAAGCGTGCGAGGCTGTCAGTACAGAGGCACACATGGCGGTGTCAGAGGAGCTCAGACGGATCATGATGAACTCACCCGCGGACACTTTCAGCAGAAGCAGAGAACAGAAGCAGAAGCAGCGAAGCGCCTTCATCTCCGCATTGCGCTGCTGCTCACAACACAGGAGGCACAGCTTCAGTCATGCAGAAGTCATGTTCGATGGCTCAGCTGAGTGTTCTTCTTCTTCTTCTTCTTCGTCGCACCGAGGTGACGCAATCGGCCTTCAAATGCAGCCTTCTTCTTCTTCTTCTTCTTCTTCTGTGGATTTATTGGCGGGTC
>NW_015546120.1:231972-232118 GCF_001515605.1 Sinocyclocheilus anshuiensis | reverse complement strand
CAAGTCTTTGTTTGGAGACAGCCTTTCCCTTCTGCTGTCCTCTGACGCAGACAAAGAGCTGGTCTGAAGTCCTGAAGCTCCGCGTACGGTCCACGTAAATGCGCAGAGCGCGAACGGGACAGAGCAGAGCGATGGCTGGGTCTGCC
>NW_015546120.1:225242-225644 GCF_001515605.1 Sinocyclocheilus anshuiensis | reverse complement strand
TCACACAAGTAACCGAGACGAGTGGTGGGAACTTTGGGCACATATCCAGGCCGGGGTCTCAGGACAACGTGAGTTACCCGTTCCGAATTCTAGGCACGAATCGTCGACCGAAAATGCCTGCAGGTCCCCTACCCTTTTGACCGAGGCCAATGCAGTGAGGAGCACTGTCTTTAATGACATAAACTTAAGCTCTACTGACTGCAGAGGCTTGAAGGGCTCCTCCTTCAAGGCCGCCAGGACCGAGGGGAGATCCCAAGAGGGTAACAGGTGAGGGCGCGGAGGATTCAACCTCCTCGCTCCTCTGAGAAACCTGATGACCAAGTCGTGCTTCCCCAAAGACTTACCGTCTACTGCCTCGTGATGCGCGGCAATGGCGGCAACATACACCTTAAGGGGGGAGAG
>NW_015546120.1:224308-224783 GCF_001515605.1 Sinocyclocheilus anshuiensis | reverse complement strand
GGGGCCCCGACCAGAGCCCCGCAGCTGCATTCCCATTGCACATGGTACCCCAGCCCCTGGTGGAGGCATCTGTTGACACAAGGGCTGACTGCCCTAGGGAAACCCCCGTCCGAAGAAAGGCAGGATCTAACGACGGGCTGAAGGTCTGACGGCAGAACGGGGTAACAGGAACCCGGTAAGTGCCGTGTCGCCATGCCCATCTTGGGACCCGGTCGTGAAGCCAACGCTGAAGCGGTCTCATATGAAGCAACCCGAGCGGCGTGACAGCGGCTGCGGATGCCATATGCCCCAGGAGCCTCTGAAACTGTTTCAGTGGAACCGCCGTCTTGCGCTGGAAGGACCCCAGGCAGTTCAGCATCGACTGTGCACGCTCCACTGAAAGACGTGCTGAGAGGTTGACCGAGTCCAGCCCCCTGCCGAGAAAAGAGATCCTCTGCACCGGGGAGAGTTTGCTCTTTTCCCAGTTGACCTGAAG
>NW_015546120.1:223597-224239 GCF_001515605.1 Sinocyclocheilus anshuiensis | reverse complement strand
TTCAGCACGCGCAGGTCCAGGATTGGTCGTAACCCACCGCCTTTCTTGGGTACGATGAAGTATGGGCTGTAGAACCCTGACCTCATCTCGGCTGGAGGGACCGGCTGTATCGCGTCCTTCGCCACCAGGACCGCGATCTCTGCACGCAAGACAGGAGCATCCCTGTTCAGCACCGAAGTGAACCGAATGCCCCTGAACTTGGGAGAGCGCCGGGCGAACTGAATCACGTAGCCGAGTCTGATGGTTCTCAAGAGCCAGCGAGATACATGACTCATCCATGAGCGCTGCTTCAGCGTGCTGTAAGCCCAGGCACGACACACAGCGATCATGACCATCAGATGAAGCCAGGAAGCGACCACATCCAGAAACGCACGAGCGGGAAGCCATCTTTAAAAAGACGCCCGTTGCTCGTGAAGCTCTTTTAGAATTTGCTCTTTTTTGAAAGGAAAAATACTCTTTTAGTGAGTGCGCTGAAGCGCCCAGGGGAGGTCGCGGCGAGACCGCAGAATGGCAGCTGCAGCTCGCTGAGGTTTCAGCAGCCTGGATGGCAACCCCCGCTGATACGCTGTGACACCAACTCCAGCTGTTTCCTGTAAACACTCGCGGAGACTGGTCCTGAAAGGCTCGGCTCCGAAGCGAAAA
>NW_015546120.1:222357-223505 GCF_001515605.1 Sinocyclocheilus anshuiensis | reverse complement strand
GGCATAAAAGAAAAATCAATAATTTTGACCCATACAATGTATTTTTGGCTATTGCTACAAATATACCCCAGCGACGTAAGACTGCTTTTGTGCTCCAGGGTCAAATATGTAAAATAACACAGTTTTACACCAGAAGGTTCGAGTTCAAAGTAGAGTTTAATAACATCCACGGGTAAATCCAAGTACAACAGAGCGAAGCAACACAACATAAATCAAGCGTAGCGTTAATTCTGGCAGGTCATGTTAGTCAATCTACATCTACCAATAGGGATACAACACCAATCACAGCATCCATATATAAGCTCCTTCAGTATTATTAGCAGCTTCGCATTGCTCAATAGCGAATTAAGAGGTGAATTCGGCAGGCAAAACCCCATCATCTCACTAAGAATTGTGCAATCGGGAATTTAGCGAGAGGAATTAGTTCCCCTCATGGAGTTCACCTAAGATTATTTCAAGTTTGTGAACTCGAACGCGTGAATTCACTGCATTTGATCATAAGCAGCCTGATTTGGAAGAGACTGAGTTAGCATTGCTTCTCACATCACTGCATTATTGGCATGGACTCCATGAGTTATACTAACTGACTCAAGAAAAAGTTCAGATGGGATCTGCACTCCCCGCGTGAAGAAGGAACTCAAGAGATCAAGCATCCACGTCACAGCTGGCTATTCTTCATTTTCCATTATCATCTCTGAATGTCTTAACAAAGCTAAGCTAAGTTCCTTTTTAATGCTCTCAGTTTATTGGCAACATGTTTGTTGCTAAGGCTATCCATGTTGCTTAGGCTTATTTAGTCGTTTTCAGTAAAACGCTCGTGCTAGGTTTATGCGATCATATTGTTATTATTGTGCATATTATCTGTTGTCTGTCTAAATCAGCATACTATAATCTATACTATAATATATGCAAAATTTCAAAATCCCTGTTAGCGCTTTGGGCAGGTATTTTTCTTGGTAGCCCACAATTAATTTTTTAACTAGCCTGAGTATAAATGATATTGACTGAACTACACTGTGGACAAATCAGCATTGTATTTTTTGTTTGTATTTTCTTCAAATGACAAGTCAAGTGTGTAAGGGTACAGCGGATCACAAATCTCATGGTCTGGATCATACAGATTTTTTTTTTTTTTTTTTTTTTTCTGA
>NW_015546120.1:216269-222220 GCF_001515605.1 Sinocyclocheilus anshuiensis | reverse complement strand
TTTTTTTTTTTTTTGCTGAGCACATTTTTATATTTATTAATTTTAGTTTTTATTTAAATATCACTTTAGGTACTTTGATACCACAACAAATACTAGTAGCCTAACTAATAAAGGTTAATCATCTCACATATGACTGACCCTTTATTAGTAAAAGTACTCAAGATGTGTGTGTGTGAGCATGTGTGTGTGCGCACTTAGTTCCTGTTTCCGTGTGAGTGTATCAGTGTACCCAAGGATTATGTAGGTGTCATGTCATGATTATGAAGGTGTCATGTCAGTCTTATGCACACCCCGTCAAGTAAAGTGTAACCATAGAGTTCAAAACAGATCAATGTCCATGACTGAAGAATTAAGTGTAATGGAGTGAATAAAGTCTTATCTGAATTCAATTCAAGTTCTCACAATGTCCAGTACATCCTCCAGCCAATTGTCAGTCTTAATCCATATGCCTGCTGTACTCAAACATCAAAGTTCATGGAAGATCCGTATAAAGGTGATACTCGAATAATGGGTTGAAGAGCTTTGGGGCCTAAAGGAAAGCATAAAACTTCCTCCACCCTCTTCACCTCAAGGACCATAATCATTTTTCAGTTGAGCATTAAAACAAATTGTAGGGTATCAGAGTGAATAAGACAATTTAAGATTCGATCAAGAACATGGTTGAAACACCAGGAGCCGAATTCCACAGAAAGGCCCAAGACAACAGAATGTTCATAAATCAGATCCTAGCACCAGCCAGTCTGAAGCAAGCCTAACCAACCAACTAGTAGCTTTGAGCAGCTCACAGCATTAAAACAAAATAACACGTATTGACAATTCCAAGGAGATTGTCAAATTGGGGGCAAGTAACCAAGATTAATGGTCAAAGACACAGCAAGTCATGACCGTCACATGAGGAAAATCATTAGTACACTCTTAACCCGAATTGGTTGACTTTACTAGAAAATTGCGTGGAAACCCGTCGCACTAAACAATTTGAGCTTTTACACCGGGTGAAACTAAACAGGTTAAGTTGTATTAACTTATAACATTTAGTGGGTGTAGCAGACAAATCAAGTTGGCATTAGTAGTCTTTACTAAAAAGCATTAGTTTTGAGGATATGTTTTATAAAATAACTATTAAGTTGAACAAAAAAATATTAATATTAAAAAATGATTTTAAGTAGTGATCATTGTTATATTTAAGTAATGTCTTATAATTTTAAAATGATACTACTTAAATTGTACAATTATTTTAATTACTTTTAAAGAAATAAACAATAACAACATTTCAATGTTTTTTTTTATTGTTCACAAAGTTGTACTTAACTTTTCAACCAAAAGACAAGTAAAAAATTTTGCATAAGAAAACATTTTTGCTTGTTAACAATTGTAAATTGAACACACAGTATTCAACAATATGCTATATCCATGTGAATGACTAGAATTGCATTGAAACTGGATAAGCATTAAAACCATTAAAGGCAAGCCTCTAAAAGTTTAAGTTAGAGTTGACTATGTTAACTCAATATAGCAACAATTTGCAGATTTAAACACTTTTAGCACGGAACACAGCTAAACTTTAGATCATTTACTGCAGTGACAGGACATTCTGAACAAGAGAATCTGTTCAAAGATTCATTGTGCATCTTGAGAACAATAACCTGCCATGGCTTCTGATGTTAGTTTCCCACAACTGCTTTGTCAATCAAATTGTAAGCTGATTTTTTAATGTTTGTAACTTGGGTTTTAAGTCAGGGTGGCCCAACATGAGGAGAACTTGTTGTATGAATTTAAATGTGTTATTCATCGATTTGGGGTAATTGAGATGCAGTGCATATGCAAGTCCAAAGAGAATGCACACAGCTTTTGGCAAGTCTTTAATGCCTTCCATCACGACTTCTCCCTCAATGATGATCTTAACTGAGGCTGGATTGAGTTGAAGAGAAGATTGGCACACAATACCTTCTTGCTCAACAAGGAGGATTCCAAGGTCAAGGTGGCGGAATGACTGATCATCAGAGTCCTACCAACAGAGCACATCAATGACATTTCTCATTAAGTAACCATCAATAATGTTAAACAAATGCATATTCAATTCCAAAGAGAATGCACACAGCTTTTGGCAAGTCTTTAATGCCTTCCATCACGACTTCTCCCTCAATGATGATCTTAACCGAGGCTGGATTGAGTTGAAGAGAAGATTGGCACACAATACCTTCTTGCTCAACAAGGAGGATTCCAAGGTCAAGGTGGCGGAATGACTGAGACGGAGTCCTACCAACAGAGCACATCAGTGACATTTCTCATTAAGTAACCATCAATAATGTTAAACAAATAGACTTGTAATGACACAGACACATGAGAGAATGTGTGAATGGTTATGAATGCTTTAGTAACACTTCGTCAAAAGGGTTAGTTCATCCAAAAATGAACATTTTGTAATTTACTTATTTACCCTCACGTCATTCCAAAACCATAAGACTTGTGTCTCTTAAAAAAAGATGAAGATATTTATAAAATAAAAAATAAAAAAAATACGACGTTATCTTTCCCTCCATAAGATTGGCACACAATACCTTCTTGCTCAACAAGGAGGATTCCAAGGTCAAGGTGGCGGAATGACTGATCATCAGAGTCCTACCAACAGAGCACATCAATGACATTTCTCATTAAGTAACCATCAATAATGTTAAACAAATAGCCTTGTAATGACAGACACATGAGAGAATGTGTGAATTGGTTATGAATGCTTTAGTAACACTTCATCAAAAGGGTTAGTTCATCCAAAAATGAACATTTTGCCATTTACTTATTTACCCTCATGTCATTCCAAAACCATAAGACTTGTCTATTTTATAAAAAGAAATGAAGATATTTATATATATATATTAAAAAAAAAATACTAAGTTATCTTTCCCTCCATTCAAAGTCACATAAAGCCCATTTATCTTTTCAAAAGGCTTGAAAAGATAAATGAACCTTTAAATTGAGGTTATCTGGACTTTTAAAATAGGGACAGAAAGTCGCAGGTTTCATAAAAAATACCTTAAATTGTGTTCTGAAGATAAACAAAAGTCTTGTGGGTTTTGACTGACATGATGACAATGTTAGAGAGAGGTTAGAAAGAGCTTTTGCTACTCTCTAAGTTCCAATGGTTTAATATGGATTTGTTATTTTGTCTGTTTGTCTTAGTTCCAACCAGAGAAAACATTCACAGTAGCTGCTCCTTTAACCAGGTTTAACCAGTAGCTTGACATTTTTTAAAGTGCTCTAAGGCTTTATTCTGCAGATTTTGCGTTTCTTCAGCACCACATAACAATGACCTCAATACAACATACCCTAGTGTTTTTAAAACATGAAATTTATTCACAGACATAAAAAAAGGTAACGCTTTAGATTACAACCCGCAATGTACTGCATAAGTAAACAGAATTTACAGCGTACCCTTTTTATAATTATAGTGTACCTATTCAGTACCTCTGTGTAGGTATAAGGTAACAATATGCGAAGTTTGTGGAATAAAGGAGTAATAATCTGTAAAATAAAAAATGATTTCTACTGTAAGTATTTTGAAACTAAGGGGGTATCTATTCTAATATTACAGGGTATGTATGACCTAACATGTTGTTCTAATGTCATATGCCCTTCTTTCTTTTTCAAAAAAATAAAAAATAACAAATAAAAAGTTCTGCTCGTGCTTGTCCATACAAGTAGGTATAACTGCAGACCGGAGATCTCCAAAATGGGGAGTGAACTCCAAAAGTGGGCATAACCTCCAAAATGGGTCGGGGTCTCCTCGCGCAAAGACTTTCACCATTGGCTCTGGCTCCAGCCAATTGTTATTGACTTATATTTCAAAATAAAACTTTATACATTTAACATTGTTTCTAGTTCATCTAGTAATAAAATATGATATATAAGTAAATATTCTCAGTGAGAACAGAGCCCAAAGCTTGTGGCCAGTGGTGTTTGGACTGGCGTTTGAACATCTGCTTAATGATATAAATGGGAATCACCCACGAGCTCTCCCGCGAGCCGTCCCAGCGCAGCGCAGGGGAAAGATTTTACTCTATTGCTTTGTTTTAAGCAACGGGGGCTTCCCGGGGCTCTGAATTCGCAAGGTAGGAGGGGGTAGTGATACTGGGTGTAACTAAAAAGGTGCCATTGTCCGGTGAGGTCCAGTTGGGGAGTTACGGAACAATCTCATATTGCATCTTATTAACTGTTTATCTCCTGAACTTTAATTGACACAACCAATAAAACCTTTCAAATCAGCTGTGGGGCGGAGTTTGCACTGAAGTTTGTTGGAAAAATTACGCATGCGTGTCATGTACCTGTCTCACGAGTCTATCCGTGTTTGTGGTGCTCATGACAGGAATATGTGTAGAAAATACAAGAAAACTAATCGATACGAAGAGATTTTTGAAACTGACTGGAATGTGTTTTTTTGTGTTTTAAAACTGGAGGGTTTTGTCCGAGTATGTTCTCACAACATTCAGCAGGGACTGATGAGCAGTAAAACCGGGAACTGAACTAAGTTAGTCAAAATGGTGCTTGAGGATGTGGATAAAAACGATAAATCAAAGACAGTAAAATCCTGTCAGTTCGCTATAATACACAGTTTAATCTTGACTTTCAGTGTTTATTACTGTGTTTATTGGCGTGATGGTTTGGCCATAATAGTTTAACTAGTCATTACTAGTTAATCAACTAGTCATTAAGTCAGTGGGTGAAAAACATGAACAAATTGAACAAAATCTATTCTTAAATAAGCTTTTCAAAAGAATTTGGTTTAACTGTATAATCTGTATAAATATGGAGTTGCTTTGCTTTTCTTCTGAACTGGTGTATTACATTTTAATATTTTATTAGGCTATCTGTTGCCTGTGTTGTTACTGTTGTCATATTGTGTGTGATTTTAATTTTAAAACCCATTTTGGGTTAATTTAACCCAGCAGTAGGCCTATAGTAAATTGCAAACAATATTTGAATTAAATAAAACAGTCCACCATGTTTATTGATACATTACCTGATATATAATCAGAGCAAGCAGAGAGTTCTTGAATGGCCTCCTTGGCCGTGGCAGGACATACAGGGAGTTCATGAACGGCCTCCTTGGCCGTAGCAGGACAGACAGTGAGTTCATGAACGGTCTCCGTGGCTGTGACAAGACAGTCTGTGAGTTCGGAAGCGGACGCCACCACCTCAGGAGGTTCTGCAATGGATGCCGCCACCTCTGGAGGTTCTGCAGCGGATTCATGCACAGGAAAGGCCCTTGGAGCAGACTCGTGGATAGGAGAGGCCTCTGAGACAGATTCATGGACAGGAAAGGCCTCAGGGGCAGATTCATGGACAGGAGAGGCCTCTTGAGCGCAGTGTACAGCCCACACACTTAAAATGGCGACCGCCATTACAGTAAGGGCAGTAGAGGGTGGCAGGACCTCTAGGACGGTTGGGCTTGAGAGCACTGATGTTATGGGGATGCCCGCAGCTTGCACCGACATCAGAGGTGGGTCCATCACACTAGCGATCAAACCTTTCAGTCTTGGCGTGAGCGCTGCATTCCACTCAGGCATGGCGGCCATCTTGGACGGGGACTTAGGCGTGGCCGGCATGATGGGAGCAGGCTCTGACTTGGCAGACGGGACGTGCACAGGCCCTGGGGTAGCAGACATGATGTTAGCAGACTCTGGCTTGGAATACATGATTTGAACAGGTTCTGACTTGGTAGATATTACATGAGTAAATCTTGACTTAACTGGCATGGTCTGAGCAGGTCCTGGAGTAGCAGGCGTGACGTGAGCAGGCTTTGGCGTAGCAGGCATGACGTGAGCAGGCTTTGGCTTGGCAGACGTGACGTGAGAAGGCTGTGGCTTGGCAGACGTGACGTGAGCAGACTTTTGGGAAGTGTCATGTTCCTTCTCCATGACACCAACTGTGTAAGCAGACCCACTCATTCTCAAAGCAAA
>NW_015546120.1:213114-215116 GCF_001515605.1 Sinocyclocheilus anshuiensis | reverse complement strand
AGATATGACATGAGTAAACTTTGACTTAACTGGCATGGTGTTAGCAGGTCCTGGAGTAGCAGGCGTGACGTGAGCAGGCTGTGGCTTGGCAGACATGATGTGAGAAGGCGTTGGCATAGCAGGCATGACGTGAACGGGCTTGACGTGAGCAGACTTTTTTGAAGTGTCGTGTTCCTCCTCCACGACACCCACAGTGTAAGCAGACCCACTCATTCTCAAAGCAAAGTCTATATATTGCTCTAGAGACTAGTTTATTTTCCCCTCAGGTAGCTGAAAGTATTTTATTTAGCACAAAAAATAAGAACGTACTACAAATGTACTCGCTTGTATTTAAGTATTTTTAGAGCATTCAAGTATACTTTATTTCTACCTGGGTAGTTAATTAAATTAAATTAATTCTTGAAATTGTGTAACGAATCAATCCACTGAAGGCGAGAATAGTGAGAACCCAAGTGCAGTTTATTTACAAGGTGATCCAAACATCCAAACAATAATCCAAACTTGACTTGACATGAACAAACTTGATTTGACGAGGCACAAACAGACTAGACTCACCAACAGCAGGTTACAACTTCAATACACGACAAACGAAATTACAAAATCATGGCTATTTATAGGAAACAAGAGGGTCACACGACAAGAACAAACCAATGGGGAACAAGACACATGACTAAAACGACCAATCAGAACATGACACATACACAAGGTTGAGATACATGAAGGAAAGGGAAGCATGACACAAACAGGGACCATGATTAAACGTCAAAATAAAAGACAGGAAAACATGAACATGAAGCAAAACACAAACACCACATTACAGGTACACTATAATTACAGAAACGTACACCGTAAAATTCAGTATACTTACATAGTTCTTTGCAGGTTGTAATCTAAAGCGTTACCAAAAATAAAACATTAAATAAACAATTGTTTAATTTTAACTAGGTCTTATTAGACGTGTCAAAAATTTCTCTCTGAAATCAGAAATATTTATTTATTTTTATATCTTCATTGAAGTAATTATGCAATAAATACGTTGATAAATGAATGTTAGTTATTTTTAAATGAACTACAGGAGAAATGCAATAGAAAGTGTGTTCTGGAGAAGCGCGAGCAGATCTATGCTTTAACGCTGGTTTAATACTGATAATGATGCAGTTGATCATTGCAACGTGACTATGTTTCACAAATAAAAATATTGGATGTATTTTGTCCTTTGTGAAGCTCTACAGGCACAGTCATCTATCATCATATTAATAAAAGTGAAGGTATTCATATGCACCATTTTATGGGTAGAATATGTAGGCTTGATTCATTACTGGAGCTAGATGAGATGAAGTGCAAATTTCTGAGAGCATGCACGTTGGTGTTTACAGCATGTTGGCATTTTATTTACAACCAACTATTCAAACAATTAAGTACAATGAAGAGATTTGGCTTGGAAGGACTTTAGCTAGTTAGTTTTGTTAAATAAACCAGCCAGGGCCATTTCTAGGCATAGGCGAGCAAGCCACCAGTTCCTGGACGGCCCGCCCTGTGGCCATCATCTGATCCTCCTGATGCTCCATGCGAATGTTCGTCTTGGCCAAAAAGTCCCTGAGTTCTGCCGCACTCGCTGGATCCATAAGTACGGTCGGTTCGTTCTGTCACGGCAGAGAAGAGTCAGGATCCAAGCGCAAGTGCAATATAAAGGTTTATTTAGTAACCACAATAATGGAGACACAAGGTGATCAATCCTCGAAGTCTCGGTCCAGATCAGAGCTCTTCTCGAGGAGCGTTCCTCCCCAAGCGTTGGCCAAACTCAGGCGAGGGCGGAAGATCCCTACCCTGACTGTGCGAGAGCTGAAACAGAGAACTGACAGGGAGACAGGACATGAGAATAACGAACCGACAAACACACATTGAACAAGGCGTCTTATAAAGGAATCGCTAATGAGTTGCAGCTGGCGTGCTCTGATAGAGTGCCAGCTGCAACCACAAACGAATTACGTAACCCACATAC
>NW_015546120.1:204841-212245 GCF_001515605.1 Sinocyclocheilus anshuiensis | reverse complement strand
TTAAGCCCATCAAAGGTGCAGCTAGCTGGCTGAAACTGCGAATAAAACGCCGGTAGAAATTGGCAAAGCCCAGAAACCTCTGCAGGGCCGTGCGGGAATCTGGGGTTGGCCAATTCACCACAGCCTGAACTTTCTCGGAATCCATGCGCACCCTCTCGGCCGAGATAATGTATCCCAAAAAAGGAACAGACTGTGCATGGAAAACGCATTTCTCCGCCTTGACGAAAAGCCCATTCTCTAACAGCCTCTGAAGCACTCGTCTGACGTGCTGAATATGTTCCTGGAGAGAACGAGAAAAAATCAATATGTCATCCAGGTAAACATAAATGAACTGATCCCGGCCGGAGAGGAAGAGGGGCGGATGATCTTGGCTGCTAGAGAATCAGAAATATATTTCTCCATGGCCTCCCTCTCCGGAGTGGAAAGTGAATATAATTTGCCCTTAGGCGGAGACGTACCTGGTAATAAGTCTATTGCACAGTCATAGGGACGATGAGGAGGTAGAGAAGCAGCCCGAGACTTACTGAACACTCCCCTCAGATCAAGGTACTCACGTGGCACGTTAGACAGGTCCGAGTGATCGTCCTGAAACACAGAACAGAAAACAGGAGAACACGCAGACAACAAACAGGTGGCATGACAATACTCGCTCTCTTACGTCTCTGCTTCTCCTGTTGTGAGAGTCGGGACCTTCCCACCTGCATGGGCTCGGGCTCTGGAAGAGAGAAAACAGTCTTACTGTTGAGTGAAGGCAATTGAGTCTGTGAAGAGAACGGCGGTTCTCGGCGTTGTCGTTGATCCGCAACAAGGCAGTCTCCGTTCCCACACGGTGGTTCCTCAGTTAGCCGCTCGTCCCGAGAGCAACGTTATGACAAACGCCACTTTAGCCTCTTCAGTGGGAAACGAAGATGGTTGGAGGGAAATGTAGAGTGAACATTTGGCCAGAAAAGAACGACATAACTGGGGTTCCCCGGAATAAAAGGCTGGAGGTGGTAGCCGAGGTTCATGGGTGCGGACAATCGGACCCACCGAAACCGGTGGTTGAAGCATGGCTGGTTGCTGACCTGAAGCCGTCTCTGCCTTCAGATGCTGGATCTGGGTGGTAAGCTCAGACAGCTGACCCACCAGGGCCTGGACGGCCCGCCCTGTGGCCATCATCTGATCCTCCTGATGCTCCATGCGAATGTTCGTCTTGGCCAAAAAGTCCCTGAGTTCTGCCGCACTCGCTGGATCCATAAGTATGGTCGGTTCGTTCTGTTACGGCAGAGAAGAGTCAGGATCCAAGTGCAAGTGCAAATATAAAGGTTTATTAGTAACCACAATAACGGAGACACAAGGTGATCAATCCTCGGGGTCTCGGTCAAGATCAGAGCTCCTCTCGAGAAGCGTTCCTCCCAAAGCGCTGGCCAAACCAAGGCGAGGGCTGAAGATCCGTACCCTGACTGTGCGTGAGCTGAAAACAGAGAACTGACAGGGAGACAGGACATGAGAATAACGAACCGACAAACACACATTGAACAAGGCGTCTTATAAAGGAATCGCTAATGAGTTGCAGCTGGCGTGCTCTGATAGAGTGCCAGCTGCAACCACTAACGAATTACGTAACCCACATACACTCACGGTTTTATAGGTTTGACTGAAATAATAATGCAATAACTGACATTTTAAATCAATGTTTCAAGAAACAACAGCAAAAAAATTGAACAAAAAACAGATAAAGTAGCCATTAATAATATCTAAACCATATGTAGTAGTATAGTATATAATATCCAAATCAAAATTTTACAAAGAGTGAAAAATTTAAAGGGGTCTGAATACTTTCCGTACCCACTGTATATATAGCATTTAAACCAGCATTTATGTCAAAGCTTTCAGTAACTCTAGACACAGGCTGGCCATTAAAACATCCTGGTCTTAAATGTCTTTCAGAATGTTATATGTATAAACATAGTAAAAGTTTTGGTTACACTTTATTTCGATAGTCCACTTTAGACATTCTATTAACCATAAGTAACTTTGTAACTACATGTCAACTAATTCTCATTCATTTGCAGCTACATGTCTACTAACTCTCAGAGTGGACTGTTAGGTTAGGTTAAGGGTTAGTAAAATACGTTGACATATACTTTCAAAGTTTCTCATAGTCAGTATGTCGTCTACTAACTCTCAGAGTAGACTGTTAGGGTAGGTTTAGGGTTAGTAGAATAAATTGACAAAGAAAGTGTTAGAAGATATTAAGCAGACAGTCTACTAATACTCTACTAACTGCTAGTTGACATGTAGTTGCAAAGTTACTTACTGTTAATAGAATGTCTAAAGTGGACTATCGAAATAAAGTATTACCAAATTTTATTTAAAAATATATCAAATGTAGTGTTTTACAGATAAAGTAGACTAATGAATTGTTGTTCTGTAAGCACACTGAGTGAAGGTGAAGTTCTTCTGTGACGTGGACACATTCAGTCCAGATCACACTATGAGTTTTGGGTGAGTTAAAATTCATGTGCTTTCTACAGGAAGGTAAATTATTACTTTTTTATAAGTGAAGGTAATTAACTCTAGGCTTTTTGTAGATTCATGCGTTTTTTTACTTCATATGTTTTATCATTTTTACTTTGTCCACTCAGTAGGCTGCTAGTAGTCCATCTTTCTGAGGAAAAGCAGTGGTAGTTGATAACCAGGTAGGTTACACAGAACATATTTTGCATTCCACTACGTTGCTTTTAAATTGTTTTTCTATGCAAACATGCACTAAAAGGGCATCTTTGACTGTCGCATATGAAGCATTTTTAAAATGGTTTGTCAAAATGGTTTCCGAGTTCATGATAAAAGTTCAAGTACAGCAGTGATGCTCAACACTGGCCCTTGAGGTCCACTTTAGAGTTTAGTTAGAGATTAAATTAATGATGAAAAGGGATGGAAAACTAAACTCTAAATTCTAAAGTGGATATGAAGGACCATGGTTGAGAATCTCTGCTGTACTTTAACTTTTAGCCTGAACTTGAAACTTGACAAATGCGTACAAATTATGCATGATTAAAAAAAAAACAAAAAAAACAGCGCTACACACTGTGACGAGCGTCCCGGAGCTTCATCAGCGTCGCCCTGGAAACAAGCGAGGAGCACCTGGCCATCATCATCACAGGCTGATCGGTCACAGCTGCACCTCGTCAGGCGGCGGCTACATAAGCCACAGAAGCCCTGCCATCTAGGAGAAGCCTCGATGAGTGAGAGTACTAACTCGCCCTCTCCTTTTGCCCACAGAGAGCAGCACGTGACCGACCAGCCCCACTGGAGCACTGCACGGACCCGCTGCACTGGGAAGACGGAAGGGAGCACTCACGGCACCGGAGCACCTACCTGGACTTTCCCCACGAGCACAGAGCACCTCAATAAATCCACCCTCCGGGGTATTAATTGAGATTACTTGTCGTGTGATTCTTCACCCCGTTACAACACCTAAAGCGTATACTGTATCAGTTGATAGTTTTCAGTCACGTGAGGCACGGTGACCTGGAGAGCTAAACATCCAGAGAACTACGACACAGGCCTGTCGCTTTTTCATCTGTTTCAAGCCACGAACAAACGTGTGAACAAAATGCAAGTTTTGGGCACTTGCGATTCATATAAAGCAGTGTAGTATTATAATCACCAAAAACAACTGGACATTCCAAAATGCTTGACGTGGAAAACCTTAATGTACCAAAATGGTGATATTAATGGTGATATTAATGGTGATATTAAATGATCAAATTCAGTATACACCTTATTTTTTGTGAACCGTAATTTTCATCAAGTAGTTCAAAACAGAGAAGATATACACATTAGATTGATACAACCACACAACTCACCCACCAGGTAGACATACACTGTGCTGAGGAATTACAAGACATTGCAGTGGAGAAAAGTTCAAACTAAAATACCTAATCATAAGATAAATAGAAAATATTCTGGATTCATCTGTTTGGGCTTTTAAGCCTCTGATCTGTTTGAATATGTAGTATTAATCTTATTTTTTTACACACATAAAATGGGTTTTATAACTTTTAATTTGTTCATCAAGTACTTGAATTACATTACATTAATTTCACCAAACACAACATTGTTGCCCTCATTTTATGTGTCAGGTATTTAAATAACCAGCTGTAGCCTACCAGTGTCGGTCGGCAGGTGGGACTGTTGTCAGAAGGCAAGTTTCTTGCTCTCAGCGCTAAGCCCCTTGTCTTTTCCAACCTTAGCAACTCCCCTGGTAAAAAAAACTTTTTACCAGCCTTGTTTTGCCCTCTGGATGGTGAGGTGTGACGTCATGTAAAAACTATGAATTGTTCACATCTAAACCAAAGTACACGGTGGACTAAATGAAATAAAACCTCTGGCATCCAACCATTTCAAAAAGAGTAACATGAGAAGACATATTTTAAATGTCAATTGTATTTAGATGGCACTTCTTGTTTCTTTACATTTATTAAGTTCATGTTAAATGTATGTAACACAAAATATCTTAAATTCTTGCTACACATTTATTTGTCTCCATATTTTACAGACAGCCAAGTCTTTCACCATGCAGATCAACTCTGATTGATCGAGGTCCTCCAAAACGATTCTTGATGAAAATGGGAAAGTCCGAAAATGGACTTGTAGGTTAAAAGATGCTAGTAAAGAAAATAATATTATTCTTCTGGTTGGAGAAAATGGCGCTGGTAAGACGACTCTCCTCAACAGCATGGTCAACTGCTTACTGGGAGTGAATTTTAAGTATGAAATGTGGTATGAAATTACAGAAGAAGAAGAAGCAAGTGACCAATCAGAATCACAAACCTCTGAAATCGCCATGTATCAGGTATTTTCGGTAAAGAATCCCGTATCGCTCACCATCATTGATACTCCAGGCTACAGAGACACTAGAGGACTCGATAAAGATCTGGAAGTTGCTGAGAATTTAGCCACTCTGTTTCAGAGCAATGATGGAGTGTGTTTTGTGACTCAAGCGTCTAAGAATCGTCTCTCAGACAGACATCATTACATTATCAGTTCAATTCTGTCTTTGTTTGGAAGAGACATTGTGGACAACATTGTATTCTTAATCACACACTCTGATAGTCTGCCACCCAAAAACGTCATCGGTGCCATAAATAAAGCTAGAATCCCCTGCAGACGAGACAAACACGGGCAACCTGTTCATTTCTTATTCAACAACTGGCAGGCTGAAGCTCGTCACACTAGAGAACGTCACATTCGTGCTCAAAGAGACGCCTGGGAAGACAGCGTGGAAGAGATGAAGCAACTCCTTTTGTCTCTGGACCAAAAAAAAACAGGAGTTTAGAGTTGACTTCAGATGTCCTGATGAAGTGCATTTGATTTGAAGCATACATCCGCAGCTTACAGCTGCAAATTCAAGAGAAGGAGTCAAAGAAGTTTAAAAAACTCAGATCCAGGAGGCAATGAGACAAAACAAGGAAAACAAACTTTACCATTAAATTCAAAGAGACAGTTAAAATGAAGGTTCCCATCGAAAGCAAGTCATGGAAGCACAGGAAGGTGATGACCTGCACCGTCTGTGAGGAAAACTGCCATGAGTTTGACTGCTGGTGGGTTTCTAATCCCAGCAAATGTGAAGTCATGAAGAAAAGCTACTGCACCGTGTGCACAGGAAAGTGTCATCACAGCACACATGTCAAAGAAGACAAGAAATACGTCATCAGCACCTCAAGCATGAAAATTCAATTTGAGGAATTTAGAAAAGAAGCATGATAAAGCTCAAGAAGAGTCCAAGAGGTTTTCGGTTATAATGGATGACCTTGATAATGATCTGATGGAGATGAAGGAAGGCGACGACCTGCACCGTCTGTGAGGAAAACTGCCATGAGTTTGACTGCTGGTGGGGTTCAAATCCTAGCAAATGTGAAGTCATGAAAAAAGGCTTCTGCACTGTGTGCACAGGGAAGTGTCATCACAGCAAACACGTCAAAGAAAACAAGAAATACGCCATCAGAAACTCCAGCATGCAGTTGGAATTTGATTCCATAAAAAAGGAATATGAAAAAGCCCAAGAACAAACCAAAACATTTTTAATTTTAATGCAACATCTTGAGAAAGATCTCAAAGAGATTGAGGACCATAAGTCAAATCTTCTGTCTGAAGCTTACCAGACCATCAAGCATCTGTCTCAGATCGCATTAAAACCAGACTCTGCCTTCACTCTTCACCATCTCGTCTTCTTCATCCCCAGAGTGAGGGAAGCTGGGAAAGAAGACTGGGTCCAAGAGCTTGAAGAAAGCTGAAGAAGCAAATAAATATGCTTTGAGTTATCTGAAAGCTGGTCTGGCAAACTGGAACCTTTCTTTGGTGGACACAGAATAAATGCAGTTAAATGAATAAATGCAAATGAAGACGCCTGCTTAGAAAGAGAAATCATTGCAAGTGACTTTCTGTAGATCTGAAAATAAGTTAATCTCAAGTTAATTTTCATGTCTGTTTTTAGTGTTTATTTAAAACAAAGCAAGCTTGGTTACATCTCCAATCTTTTAGTTCCTGTACTCTAATCATAAATGCGTATCATTCATTTTTGGGTACTAGACACAATTGAATTTGCAACCACAAACAATGATTTATTCACTACTGTGTTAATTCTGGTTGAACCATTTCATATTTTATGTCCATCAATTTTCTGTTATCTCTTTTGCTTTTAATTTGTTATTTCACACAGATTGGCTGTCTCTAAGAACATGTCGTAAGTGAAATCTCTATGACCAAACCAGTCAAACCTCCTTTAGCTTATGGTGACAAATAATTAGTGAAAGTAATTAAAAAAGAAAGAAACATTTAACACATTTAAAGCACAGACCTGCTAATATCTGAACATTACACATGTATAAATCTCTTCACTGAAGTGCTTTATAGGGCACTCATGAAAGTGGCGCACAAACTCTTATCAAAGACGTTCTGCACTGTTTATGACTGGCATCTTTTGGTCAATGGGTTAAGTGCACATCACGTTGTTTTTTTCAATGTATTTATTTTTAATTTATTATTATTTCAACAGGTCCAGTAGTGGTTTCTGGGCGATATGGTCTGCATGGATGCTCCGGTTACCCATTTATTCCTTTAGGAAAAAGGGAGAGAATCCTGTAAATATGGTAATTTTACGAAGAATAGTGCCAAAACACTGATGTGTATGTTTGCACTTTTTTTTTTTTTACATGCCAACTGGTAATGTTCAGGTGGCAGGACAAGCTCAAGCAGAGAGACAGTATTGAGCACTGGACACATGTTGTAACGGATTAAGGCCACTGAAGGCGAGAGTAGTGAGAACCCAAGTGCAGTTTATTTACAAGGTGCAGATCCAAACAATATTCCAAACTTGACGAGGCATGAACAGACTTGACGAGGCACAAACAGACTAGA
>NW_015546120.1:202805-204111 GCF_001515605.1 Sinocyclocheilus anshuiensis | reverse complement strand
ACGCTCAAAATGGCAGTCCAGGAGGGTGGTGGAGTGGAGGCGGAACTGGGGGAGGGATGGAGGGCCAGGCCCATGAAGCAGAACAGGCAGATCAGGGAGCCATGGCGGAGCAGGCAGATCAGGAAGCCATGGCAGAGCAGGCAGATCAGGCGGCCATGGCGGTGCAGGCAGATCAGGCGGCCATGGTGGGTCCCAGGCCACAGCCATAATAGCGGCCCACGGCGGAGCCGACGGAAGGAGGAGCCATGGAGGAGGAATGTCTACCGACTCCAGGGGGCCGACCAACGGCAGCGGAGCAGGTGGTGGAGTAGCCCGAGGCAGAGACGGAGAGCCAACGAGCCCGGGGGATGCTGGGGGGGCAGGGTGTACCGAGGGCTCTGGCGACCAAGGTGGAGACGGAGATTCTGAGGAACGACCACTGGGGCAGATTCATGGACAGGAGAGGCCTCAGACGCAGACTCGTGGACAACGGAGGCCTCTGGAGCGCAGTGTGCAGCCCACACACTCAAAATGGCGACCGCCATTACCGTAAGGGCAGCAGAGTGTGGCATGACCTCAAAGATGGCGGGGCTTGAGAGTGCCGACGTCACCGGGATGCCTGCCGCTCACACCGACATCAGAGGTGGGTCCATCACACTAGCGATCAAACCTTTCAGTCTTGGCGTGAGCGCTGCATTCCACTCAGGCATGGCGGCCATCTTGGACGGGGACTTAGGCGTGGCCGGCATGATGGGAGCAGGCTCTGACTTGGCAGACGGGACGTGCACAGGCCCTGGGGTAGCAGACATAATGTTAACAGACTCTGGCTTGGTAGACATGATGTGATCAGGCTTTGACTTGGTGGATAATACAGGAGTAAACTTTGACTTATCTGGCATGGTCTGAGCAGGTCCTGGAGTAGCAGGCATGACATGAGCAGGTCCTAGCTTGGCAGACATGACGTGAACAGGCTTTTGGGAAGTGTCATGTTCCCTCTCCATGACACCAACAGTGTAAGCAGACCCACTCAACCGTAATGCAAAGTCAATATAGTTTTCTAGAGTCCAGTGTGGGGTATGTGGCGGCATTAAATGTGATATTTCAGGTGATAGTCCAAAACGAAAAATGTCTTTAAGAGCAGTGTCATTAAAGCCCACCTGGTCACAAAGTCCACAAAAATCCTCCACATAGTCCTCAATGCCCCGATTGCCTTGTCGAAGGCGCAATAAACAAGCTGCTGGATTCATTGTTGCGGTCTTGTATTCTGTAACGAATCATCCACTGAAGGCGAGCGTAGTGAGAACCCAAGTGCAGTTTTATTCAAACA
>NW_015546120.1:197419-199225 GCF_001515605.1 Sinocyclocheilus anshuiensis | reverse complement strand
GCCCTTCGGCAAGTGTCATGTTCCTCCTCCACGACACCCACAGTGAAAGCAGACCCACTCAACCGCAATGCAAAGTCTATGTACTTTTCAAGTGACAAGTGTGGGGTATTACGTGGCATAAAACTTTAAATATTCTTGTCCAAACCAAAACAGAAGATGTCTTTAAGGAAGCTTTCCTTAAAATCTACATGGTAGTAAAGCTCACAAAAGTCCTCCACATAATCCTCAATGGAGTGATTACCTTGTCGGAGGCGAGCTAGGCGATCTGCTGGGTTCATTGTAGGTCTTGTATTCTGTAACGGATTAAGTCCACTGAAGGCGAGAGTAGTGAGAACCCAAGTGCAGTTTATTTACAAGGTGCAGATCCAAACATCCAAACAATATTCCAAACTTGACGAGGCATGAACAGACTAGACTCACCAACAGCAGGTTATTACTTCAATACACGACAAACTAAATGACAAAATCATGGCTATTTATACACAGACAAGAGGGTCACATGACAAGAACAAACCAATGGGGAACAAGACACATGACTAACAACCAATCAGGACATGACCCATACACAAGGCTGAGATACAAGGAAAGGGAAGCATGACACAAACGGGGACCATGATAAAACTACAAAATAAAAGACATGAAAACATGAACATGAAACAAAAACCCAACACCACATTACACATGTAAAGGTTTTTTAAGCTTACATATTGATTGCAAGGTTTAATGAAGAGGTTAAACTTTTAAAATTCAAAAACATTTTTGGTGACATAAAAATAAAGTGAAAAGATGCCTTTCAAACTGTATTGCACCTACCTTGTAATATAGCTCAATGTCCACTAGAGGGAGGAATAAAATCCTGAAATAGAATGAATGGCTTGTTTTGAGATTCAGAATGAGAACAGCTCTGACAGAACGGAGACTTCTGAAGATGTTCAGTGACATGTAAGTAGTATTGCAGTGTGGCAGTGTATGTGTTTTTCACCAGTGAATCTATTTTGTGGTTCTCTAGCTTGTTAAAGGGGTCATGCCATGAATAATCACATTTACATTGATCTTCTGACATGCAGTGTAGGATATCTTTATGCCATTAAAACATCCTGCACGTTTCATAGCTTTAAACGTCCTCCTCATTTAAACAAAACATTTATTTAATCAAGCTCCAAAAACATCTCATTTGAATGTTGAAGAAGGGGAGGCTGCAGTCCTGGAGCAAGCAGATATACGGCCCAGGCAGTTTTACGCCCCTGTTGTTCCTCATGCGTCCAGTATACTGTGCAGTATGACGAGCCATCAGAACACACCAGGTCTAAGCAACACGAATAAAAGGTATGTTAAATAATCGATAATGTTAGAGTAGTTCAGCATTCATGCAACATTTATATAGGGTCAATATCAAATTCACTTCAATATGTCAATAGATAGGTCTATATAATTTATATCAAGAGACAAAAGTACTTATTGACGATCAGGTTGATGTTCTAAGCTAATCACGTGCAGGCTAGTCTTCTCTTTGCTCGCTCTGTCTCATTCACTTTCACTTTCATATTTAATTTACATTTTTGTTTTTAATTTTATTTCGTTGTCTGTCTCTAGCCTGCGTGAGATGGCCTCTTCTGATAATATATTCATCTGATCCTGTTTGCTTCTTGCAGTAAAACACTCCACATGGATTCTGAAGCAAAGTGCAATCTGCACCGTGTGTAATGTACATTTGCCGTGTGTTAAGTTTAGTATGTTAAAACATTAGCATGTAGCTGTAAACATGTATATATATATATATATATATATATATATACAGTGGGTACG
>NW_015546120.1:196925-197312 GCF_001515605.1 Sinocyclocheilus anshuiensis | reverse complement strand
CTGTGTGTACATTAAGTATGAAAAAAAATTAACTGAATTGATTTTAGCAAATGGCTGCAATATAACAAAGAGTGAAACATTTAAGGGGGTCTGAATATTTTCCGTACCCACTGTATATATATGTATGTATGTGATCAGGAAGCCATGGCGGAGCAGGCAGTCCGGGTTGCCATGGCACAGCCGGGGACTCGGGAGGCCATGGCGGAGCATGGGACTCAGGTTGCCATGGCGGATCAGGGGGGTCGGGTTGCCATGACAGATCAGGGGGCTCAGGAGGCCATGGCAGAACAGGGGACTTTGGTTGCCATGGAGGATCAGGGGGCTCAGGAGGCCATGGCGGAGCCGGGGAATCAGGAGCCCTCCGTGGGCTATACTCGGGAACAAGAG
>NW_015546120.1:195245-195456 GCF_001515605.1 Sinocyclocheilus anshuiensis | reverse complement strand
ACTTGTTGCACTTGTTGCATCTTTCCCAAAAAGACTCATGGCTGTATTAGATCAAAAGGGTGCTTCTACTGCAAACGGTCCAAAGGGTCTGAATACTTAGGACCATGTGATATTTCAGTTTTTCTTTTTTAATAAATCTGCAAAAATGTAAACAATTCTGTGTTTTTCTGTCAATATGGGGTGCTGTGTGTACATTAATGAGGAAAAAAAA
>NW_015546120.1:194668-195079 GCF_001515605.1 Sinocyclocheilus anshuiensis | reverse complement strand
TTGCCGTGACAGATCAGGGGGCTCAGGAGGCCATGGCAGAACAGGGGACTTTGGTTGCCATGGAGGATCAGGGGGCTCAGGAGGCCATGGCGGAGCCGGGGAATCAGGAGCCCTCCGTGGGCTATACTCGGGAACAAGAGCCCTTCCGGGGCGTAATTCGGGATCAGGAGCCCTCCGTGGGCTCTCCTTGAGAACAGGAGCCCTCCCTGGGCTGAACTGGGGATCCGGAGCCCTCCCTGGGTTTAACGGGGAAATAGGAGCCCTCCCTGGGCTTAACGGGAAATCAGCAGCCCTTCCTGGGCTTAACGGGGAAACCGGAACCCTCCCTGGGCTTAAAGGGAAATCAGGAGCCCTTCCTGGGCTTAACGGGGCATCAGGAGCCCTCCGTGGGCTACACTCGGGACAAGGGGC
>NW_015546120.1:191339-194573 GCF_001515605.1 Sinocyclocheilus anshuiensis | reverse complement strand
ACAGCTGATTGAGGACGGCGTCCCCTAACGCCGTCACCTCAGCGAGCTTGCAGAACTCCCTGGCGTACTCGTAGAAGGGGAGATCTTGACGGGATATGGCGAGGAAACGAGCAGCGATCTCCATGCCACGGGAAGGAAAAACCAGGAATCAAAAAACGGGAAAAAGGAAAAACGAGGAGAAGGGGTGCTACATACTTTTGTTTTAGGTCTGGAATTCTGTCACGGTCAGTAGTAGTGTGAGGAGCGCGGAATGTGGAACGAGGAGACCAGGAGATTTTATTTAATTTCTTTCTTTTTAAAATGTGTATAAGTAGTATTTATAAAGTTTTAGCTTTTAGTTTTGGATCTGTTTTAGTTAAGTTTAGTTAATATTACAACTGATTGCTTCTGTTGTCCTCATTTGTTAGTCGCTTTGGATAAAAGCGTCTGCTAAATGACTAAATAAATTTAATGTACAGATTTATTGAAATCAGCTATGGTTATCATTATGAAAACTTCCGCAGTCTAGAGAAAGATTCAAGGAACCAAATCGATTCACTGCTGGATTTAAATGCGGTTGGGATGAAAAACAAAACGTATTCAAATAGATTACAATTGAATATTAAAGCAATATTCCTAAGAAAACATTTAGTTTTAAACATTTCATTATAGAAAGGGGAAAAATAATAAACATATGGAATATTTAAATAATAAATTACCTGTTTTTTAATGATGTTAGTGTAGCCTCCATGACGTGAAGTAATTTAATTGTTTAATGAATTGTGTAAAAAATGTGACAAAATATTTCTTTCTCTAAAATATTTGAGATTTAACCAAAATATGTGTACATGGATGGAAATGTACTGCACATGAATGATGCTGTAATATGATGAACAAGCACCAAATAAGCAATTCTCAATCAACAGTCAGAAACAAGGAGAACAGAACAAATAAAGGGCAACAGGCAAATTGGCCACGTTAAGTAAATAGTTACTTTATTGTTTCACCATATTGATTCCATAAGTACTCCTTGATATATCATTTGTGAAGTATCGCTGGTCTATTAAAACATCAAACAGCAATCACATCAGAAATTAAAGGCAAATGAGAAAAAGAAAATGATAATGATCTTCTGATTTCCTTGTTGTTGTTTTTACATAATTCCAATACATGTAGGTTCACTTTTTCACTTATTTGTAAATAGAGCATAGATAAATACACAGCATAATATCTTACTAATTTAACCATGAATATGGTGTATTATCTTTGTATGTATTGCTAATATCTTTCATAATTTACATTTTTCACATTCAATATTTTTTTCAGAGGCATATTCCTAGTAAGTTTGTATCCACATGACAAACACATAAATGTGAAGTTGTTTGAATAACAGTCCTTTATAAATACAAATTTGTGTATGTGTGTACATGTGTGTAAATTTGTCCACCTCTGATAGCACATCAAGACGTTTCAAGATTATTTAAACATGTTTGACAAAAAGCCACTGAAAGAAAATACTGAATTTATAAGTGTGTGTGTGTGTATATATATGTATGGTTGTACATACACGTATGTAGTGTTTTTTTGTTGTTTTTTTTGGTGTTTGGTTTAGTGTTGTTAGAATCATTATTATACTCTTATACCTTTTTGTTTAATATTTTGAATTGTTTTAGCTTTATTTTGTTTTTCATTTAAATGTTAATTTTGAAATTGTTGTATGCATTTGTCATTTTTATTTAATTTCTTTCTTTTTAAAATGTGTATAAGTAGTATTTATAAAGTTTTAGCTTTTAGTTTTGGATCTGTTTTAGTTAAGTTTAGTTAATATTACAACTGATTGCTTCTGTTGTCCTCATTTGTTAGTCGCTTTGGATAAAAGCATCTGCTAAATGACTAAATAAATAAATGTAATGTACAGATTTATTGAAGTCAGCTATGGTTATCATTATGAAAATTTCCACAGTCTAGAGAAAGATTCAAGGAACCAAATCGATTCACTGCTGGATTTAAATGCGGTTGGGATGAAAAACAAAACGTATTCAAATAGATTACAATTGAATATTAAAGCAATATTCCTAAGAAAACATTTAGTTTTAAACATTTCATTATAGAAAGGGGAAAAATAATAAACATATGGAATATTTAAATAATAAATTACCTGTTTTTTAATGATGTTAGTGTAGCCTCCATGACGTGAAGTAATTTAATTGTTTAATGAATTGTGTAAAAAATGTGACAAAATATTTCTTTCTCTAAAATATTTGAGATTTAACCAAAATATGTGTACATGGATGGAAATGTACTGCACATGAATGATGTTGTAATATGACGAACAAGCACCAAATAAGCAATTCTCAATCAACAGTCAGAAACAAGGAGAACAGAACAAATAAAGGGCAACAGGCAAATTGGCCACGTTAAGTAAATAGTTACTTTATTGTTTCACCATATTGATTCCATAAGTACTCCTTGATATATAATTTGTGAAGTATCGCTGGTCTATTAAAACATCAAACAGCAATCACATCAGAAATTAAAGGCAAATGAGAAAAAGAAAATGATAATGATCTTCTGATTTCCTTGTTGTTGTTTTTACATAATTCCAATACATGTAGGTTCACTTTTTCACTTATTTGTAAATAGAGCATAGATAAATACACAGCATAATATCTTACTAATTTAACCATGAATATGGTGTATTATCTTTGTATGTATTGCTAATATCTTTCATAATTGACATTTTTCACATTCAATATTTTTTTCAGAGGCATATTCCTAGTAAGTTTGTATCCACATGACAAACACATAAATGTGAAGTTGTTTGAATAACAGTCCTTTATAAATACAAATTTGTGTATGTGTGTACATGTGTGTAAATTTGTCCACCTCTGATAGCACATCAAGACGTTTCAAGATTATTTAAACATGTTTGACAAAAAGCCACTGAAAGAAAATACGGTGTCCAAGGAGTAAATGTTGTCCAGACTCAAAGACCTAATATGTTTAAATTCCACTAGCAGCTCTGTCAGAACTCGTACTGGACTGAGAATCAGATCTTCTACCAGAAAGTCACCAGGCAGAAAGGAAGAAGTTCTTCTGCAAGAAAGTATTTCAGGCGGCTTCACATCTCCTCCATTTTCAGCCCCCTTCATAAAGTTTTCTGCCCAAAATTTGGCAAATTTTTCAGTCAGGTTCACATCTTCTCGTTTGATTTCAGCTCTCATTATAAAGTCATCTATCAGAACAATTGCACAG
>NW_015546120.1:190675-190995 GCF_001515605.1 Sinocyclocheilus anshuiensis | reverse complement strand
CTCAAGTTTCACAAATACCTGTTCTATTTGCTAAAATTCTCTTGCTTTGTGATTTCCACAGGCAAAATCCCAGCAAACAAACGCAGTAGTCAACTCAGAAGGAAACAGCTGAGAGAGAGAAGCAGAAGAAGAGAGAGAAAAGTTTTGCTCTCCCAATGTATTAAATGAATTAAATAACTGAAAGGGAGAGGGAAAGAAGGACAGTCGCAAATTAAATTACAATTTCAGGTTAGAAATGGTATTTCCTGTCAGAATTTAATGATGTTATCATTAAAATTGATGAGAGTAATTAAAAATTACTATTAATCAATCAATATCTT
>NW_015546120.1:180189-181551 GCF_001515605.1 Sinocyclocheilus anshuiensis | reverse complement strand
TTGATGAGAGTAATTAAGAATTACTATTAATCAATCAATATCTTGAAGCAGGATAAACCCACACCCTAATGAGCTAACCATGAAATAAAAAAAAAATTCTATTGCCTTATTGACGGTTAAGGATTAACATTTTATGATGTTTGTCATTAAAATTAGCAACTCAATTATAGTTGAAATGATCAGCAAATAGTGTGGCAATATGGGAACAGGACCCATAATTAATTATTAACTGAAATTTAAATTCCAAATATGTAATTAATTATGAAATCACTATTACACTATTACGTTATCACATGTAACTCGTTATCCTTAAAGATTAAACTTTTACTGTTGTTGTCTTTAAATTATGATAGCACATAATTACATGCATCAATAAATATTGCTTGCCATGTGCAAGCAGGAGCTGAAATTAATTTATGAGCTGAAATGCAAATTCCAAATCTGTAATTAATTTATAAAACGGAATGAAAATTCCAAATCTATAGTTAATTACGAAGTTAAATGACCGATTTCAAATCCTTAAATATGGCAAATTGATAGCATCTTCTGATTTCCTAAAACTATAGCTGAATTAATCAATCCCAACGTAGCATTAAGGTAATTATTTAACCGATTAAATATTTAACAGATAACTAATCTGACGTTTGGTTCAAATCGCGTTGCAGTAAGGTTTATAAAGTTTGCATCTGTCAACGTTCTTTTCAAAGGGAGGTGAGGGAGAGAGATAGTATGAAATCAGTATGAAAGAGAGAGGGATGAGGTGAAAGAGCCCACTAGTGTGAGTTCAGATACACACGTATAGCTCACTTTAACACACTGCATTACATTCTGCATCTAAGATCACACAATGCTACGTGCTAACCACTATCCTTCCATGCTAATAGCTTAGCTTGAGTATCTGTTTACAAACAGCTCAAAATGGCGCTGTTAGGCGGAAGTTATCCCGGAAAGGGTTTCTTAGAACTTCCGGGCTACAGCTGTCACTATGGCAACGCACCCTGCAATAACTAGCTTGTGCTTACACACAGTGATGGTTATACACAGTTTAAGTATATTGCAGGAGATGTCAGCGCATCTCACAACCAAAAAGCACTATAGATTCTTATCTTACAGCGCTAAACATTCTCAACTCGTTCTGAGTGAGGTAGATTAATCTACAGATTACTGCAATTAATACAATAACGGATACCTCAGCGAATATCAGCACATGTCTATTTATGCAGACAAAAACACACGTGGATTAACCACGATTTCACCTGATCAAGGTTTCATAATTCTCCCAAAATTACTATCGTTCGGACACTCTCTCTCTCTGAGCACCGCGTTTCAAGTTCACTATTCTTTAGTGAATTTAATGGCAAG
>NW_015546120.1:171912-178873 GCF_001515605.1 Sinocyclocheilus anshuiensis | reverse complement strand
ATTTCAAATCCCTACGGATAAACCAACAATATCTACTGGTGTCATTATTAACAATTGATAAGAGCAATTATAATTAAATTAATTCGTAAGTATCCTAGTTACTTACAAATGCCATTAAAGATTTCAGAGCCCTATTGATAAGTTAATGATTAAAAATTCCAATGTTATGGTCAGTAGATAATAAGAGCAATTTATAATTAAATTAATCAGTAGATATTGTTGCTATGTGGAAGCTGGAACTGTAATTAATTTGTGAAATTAAATTAAAATTTCAAATCTATAGTTAATTACAAAGTTAAATTAATGATTTCAAATCCTTAAGTATAGCAAATTAATAATATTTACTTATGTACCTAAAATTACCAGAGCCGTTATAGCTGAATTAATCACAACGTAGCATTAAAGTAATGGGGCTGAGGACCAGGATTAAATTTTAAAACAAAGACAACAGCAGCTTTTAAGCAAGGGAGAACCTTAAATAAACGTGATTAAAACTCAACTATGATTGTGTACACAAGGTTATTACGTTCGCGTTTGGGAATGTTCCTTCTCAATGAGAGGAGAGGGAAGAGAGGGATAGGATGAAATCAGTATGAAAGCGCGAAAGAAATCAGATGTAACTGATCGAGTCACTTCAACACTTCAAACACTGCACAACACTCTGCATTTAAAACCACCAAAATGCTACGTGCTAACCACTAACCTTCAATGCTAATAGCTTAGCATATGCTTCCATGCAAACTCATTAGCTTCAGTTAGCTTAGCTCATGCTTGGCTATCTGTTTACAAACAGCTCAAAATGGCGCTGTTAGGCGGAAGTTATCCCGGAAAGGGTTTCTTAGAACTTCCGGGCTACAGCTGTCACTATGGCAACGCACCCTGCAATAACTAGCTTGTGCTTACACACAGTGATGGTTATACACAGTTTAAGTATATTGCAGGAGATGTCAGCGCATCTCACAACCAAAAAGCACTATAGATTCTTATCTGACAGCGCTAAACATTCTCAACTCGTTCTGAGTGAGGTAGATTAATCTACAGATTACTGCAATTAATACAATAACGGATACCTCAGCGAATATCAGCACATGTCTATTTATGCAGACAAAAACACACGTGGATTAACCACGATTTCACCTGATCAAGGTTTCATAATTCTCCCAAAATTACTATCGTTCGGACACTCTCTCTCTCTGAGCACCGCGTTTCAAGTTCACTATTCTTTAGTGAATTTAATGGCAAGAGGAATTATCAGTTAGCTAATCTGATATTCTCAAACTGGGGAGATAATAGCAGAGCTGCATTTGGAAGTGGAAAAACGCACTATCCAAATCACACTCTGAGGCCTTTTTAGAAAGACAGGAAAACAAGGAACACGCTTGCTTCTCTGTTCATGCGCTTTGAGCGACTTATTTTGTCTCGGTGGACCAAAATTAAATGTTCTTACTGCAGTTCGATTCTAAACAACAACTCGAGTTTCACATTCAAACAACACGCTCTGCCGTGCCATAATAACATATCCAGTTAACACAATAAATTCAGTTTCTCTGGTCTTTTATCTATTTTTCCGGATAAAAATAGACAAAATTCATAATATCTTGGTAACAATAATTTCTCAGTCAAATCTTACTGCCCGTATTCTCCACCATTTATGTAGTAATTTAATACATTTCTTTTATTTAGGGAATTAATGTTTATTATTTCAGTCAGAGTTGAAAGAAATCGAAGCTTTGACTTTCGATATCAACCTGATTAGAACTGATTCTAATCTTGATAGTTACACTTTAAGTCAATGACTCGTCCAGCGAGACATTAACGTCAGTGTATATTAACGATTCTGTTCATATTAATTCGTGGCCAACGACACATGAACACAATGGTAACCTTATCAGATTTTGAGCAAGGTAACAATTATAAGTAGGCTACGAGGGTAGCAACAGGATCTTTTGGCAGAGTTTAACCTTGAAATTATATGACACCAGACAATTGACCTGGCTAGCCATGTGTATTGATACTGAAATATACAAAAAAAAAAAAATTCCGTCTTTTCAAATTTTCTATCACGTGTCATTATATAAGGTATATGTCGAACGTCACCTGAGCAAACCTGCAAAACAGGGCTGCGTTCAGCGTTGGTGCTGTAATAACTTTGATTACTTTTATTTTAGGGAATTAATTTCTATTAATTCATTCAGGTTTTGATAGGACTCGGATCTGAAAATCCGAAGACCACCTGATTAAACCGATTTCAAATTTGATAGTTAACACTTTAAATCAACGACTCGTCCAGCGAGACATTAACGTCAGTGTATATTAACGATTCTGTTCATATTAATTCGTGGCCAACGACACATGAACACAATGGTAACCTTATCAGATTTTGAGCAAGGTAACAATTATAAGTAGGCTACGAGGGTAGCAACAGGATCTTTTGGCAGAGTTTAACCTTGAAATTATATGACACCAGACAATTGATTATATAGATGAAACATGAATTTTATTGGCTATTCTAGGGTACACAAAAAAACCTAAACTAAACACACATCCACACACATACAGATTACTACAAGAAAGAGATGAGTTGGGTTCTATGGAGCTTTCAAACTCCTGACTTCTGAAGTTATTTAACTTCACCTGAGGGAACTCACAAAATATTTATTATCTTTACTGCTTAACCAACTTGTTCAGTTTAGCACCTATTTCAGCAGTGAAGAGGTATTGCTTGTACCTGAGTTTCGCTTTGGCTGAAAGCTGAGATGGTTCTCGTGGCTCCTGAAACGGCTTCCGAGTTTGGCTGCGTGAGGGAAACCCTGTTTCTGATTGGTCTCTGGTGTGACGTCGGAATGGCGTTTGAATGACGTCCTCTCGGGAAAGCCCTCGTTGCATTGGTTATCTGCCTGATGACTGATGGAAGAGGCTTCAGCTGCCTTTTGAAAAGTCTGTTTTCACAAGGCTTCTCGTTCTGCAGAGTGACGCAGCTTCAACGGAGGTGTTTGCGTTCTGGAGTCCCGGCTGTGCGATGTTATGGCATTGGGCGCTTTGTTGCGCTCACCAGAGCGGAAAGAGAGAGGTCAGCGTGAGCGCGTGGTTTTCAGCAGCTCCTTTTCAGCACTGAATCTCGGTTTTGTGCCGTTTTAATCTGCGGCTTAAGTCCGTCCCACGGGTCGCTTTTTCCAATCAGATGGGGCTGCGGGCTTAGCCACGCCCCATACTGTTTCTTATTATGCATCAAATCACATGCTGTTTATGGTGGGTATTTTCTACAAGTTTCCAAATAATTTCTGGTAAAAGTATTATCAGAGAACTGATACATAATATCAACTTTTCACTCACACCAACATTCAACGTGTGAAACAAGCTTTCTTTTAAGCTCAGTCAACAGCTATTTTGCATACACATTAATAATCTTAATTACTAAGAAAAAGTTATAAGGCAATGATTACTATCAGGGTTTCAATAACACATCAAACATATTTAGGACATAAAACATTATTCATGAATACATTTTCACTACTTAGGAGAATTAAACGTTTTTCTGTGTATGCTCGGTTTCTTTGTCTGTGACAAAAAGGATTGTAAGTCCAGGGCAGGAAGCAGGTGGTAGCAAGTCATTTGTCACGCTGTATATCCCGTGCCTCCAGCCTAAGGGCAGTCAGTTAAGTTAGTTATCCTTTTCCTGTCTGGACATAATAGTCGCACTCAAAGTTGGTCACAAAACCTCCGAATGGAATCGTGGGTTTTATAGGTTGTAAGAACTTTTTTCAGTCCTTGAAACACAGAAAGCTCTGTTGTTTCTGTATTGAATCAGTCTATAATTACTCCTCTGGGCGAATGATGACGAGCCAGGCAGGAAGTCGCCCCCCGAATATTGGTGTCATGTGCTGGGGTGATTGTATAGATATCTCATGATATTCACGTGGTGAATCCACAGCTCATGGGGGCCTGTTTTATTAGACAGAGCCCTTACACCCCACAGTCATTTTGGTGGCTTGCAGAGCATTTTCAATCCAGGTTTGCAACTTTCCATCAATGAGATCTCGAAAGTCTGGGATACAAGTTTCATTAAACTAGAACACCAATTTTCTGCAAATAGCTGCTGAAACAGTTCTACTCAGCAGTCATCGAGTCTGTTCTGTGGACTTCAATAACTCTCTGGTTTGGTTCAGCTACAAAATCAGATACCAGAAGACTACAGAGAACGGTTCGGACTGCTGAAAGGATTATTGGTGCCCCCCTGCCTACCTTCCAAGAACTGTATACATCCAGAGTGATGAAAAGGGCTAAGAAAATCACTCTGGATCCACCACATCCAAGCCATCTCCTTTTTGAACTTTTGCCATCTGGTCGGTGTTACAGAGCACCGAATACCAGGACAGCCAGGCACAAGAACAGTTTCTTTCCCCTCATGAACAGTTAATGTTCTCCCATTGTGCAATTAAAGTACAGTATGTGCAATAACCTTATATTTATTTATCACCCTAAACCCTAGTACATCCCTACAACTTATTTTATTATATGCCTATTCCAGCTATAGCACACCTGTACATACAATTATTCTTTTTTTTTATTTTATTTATTTTTTATTTTATTTTTTATTTTTTGTGGTTTATATTTATGCATGTGTATTTTATTCACATCTCATTTTTATTATCTGTGTGTTGTTGTTGTCTCCGTGTACTGGAAGCTTGTGACACTATAACAAATTCCTTGTATGTGCAAACATACTTGGCAATAAAGTTCTTTCTTCTTTCTGATACTTTTTAATAATTTTACTCAATGATTTAACTAGAGAGTCCTCATGGTACACTAAACGACATTTTCCATTTCCCAGAAGCAGAATAGATATTGCTTGTTTCTTAGTTGTACCTGTGGGACTGATCTCATTAAGTTTCTCTAAATTCCCATCAGACCCTTCCTGATAAAGTTTAAAGGAATATTCGGGGACGTTTCTCACAAACATGGTTAAAAATGCTTCTGTTTGAGCAGCACTTGCATTATCTAGTTGTTTTGATTCATCTACAGCATTCTGCACAAAACTGACTTTATAAGTATTTTTATTTTCATGCATGATTTCAGACAGAACCTGAGAGAGGAGCTGAATGGGTCCTAAAATTTCTCCAGAGTCTAAACGCTTCAGCTGGTTGATGACAAACCAAATTTCAGCCAGTAATCCATTCAAAGTTTCCATGAGAGGCATATTACTATTCAAATAAACCACTTCAATACCTTTGTCCAGCATTAGCGAGTCCACCTCATACAATATAACACACTGAAACTCTCGGTTAGATCTCACATCTTTTCTGTGGAAGCGTTGTCTCAGAAAATCACCTGCAAAACTGTCAGTCGTACCATAAACCACCTGACATTCATAGCACTTCTTCAGCTCTTTGTCTTCTGATTTATTGGTGTTGACATCAACAGTGATATTCAGTCTCTTATAAAGTGCAGACCATTCTTCAGTGTCTCTTTCAGCAAGTACAGAAGAACTGGAGATGATATCAGGGGTGTTTCCCATTGTAGCATCTGGACCACGTCAAACACCCAATTTTTCATTCGATTTAACAAATCAGTTATTCATTAGATTAACAGGTCGTCACAGACCCCTCACCCAATAGTCTGGGCGCCAGGATGTCTGCAACGAAACCAGGCCCCATGGTCCCCATGACAACTAATGCTGATATCACTGGTTTTATGACCCCCCAGGAATGTGAGTAGGAAAATCACTGCCTTTGAATTAGGAAGAGACACAGTGCCCAGTAGAATTGGACCTTTTTCTCTAATTAATTCATAGAAAAACCTTTCCTTGAATGAACACACACATTCTTCAGGTCATTGTGTATATTATTGCTGTCTTGTATATTATCTGTTGTATTGTAGACTATTTTATGCATGCTTATGATATAACCACTCATTCATGTAACCTTACATATAACGTGTTTGGTCTCTATTAATTCGTATTCGGACGATCTAATTGAGAGTGTATATTGTATGTTTATACCTATGCAACATATTAGTGTTCTAAGGATCTATATTAGTTTGTGCATCAACACCCCAAGCGAATTACATTTGCAAATTACCATGCCCTCACACAAAGGGTCGTAAAACCCTCCAGCAATTGCAACCTCCCACTTGGAATTTCTGCCTTTCTCATTGGACAAGGCGGGGATCTTCCCCGACCTTAAAGGTGACACAAAAATGCACTTTTTCACTCAGCTTGTCTTTAGGCTACTGTCTATCCCATCACACAGAATAAGAGGTCATCTCATGTACCGCTCTGCAAATTAGTCACAATAAAGTTTCTTCAAACTGTCTGGTTGTTGTATAGGCTATATTCCGTGCAAATATACATCTCATGTGAAGCAGAACACGGCTCTTCTCAGTTCAGCGGCGCCGGCGCGATCTATGTTGACGAGAGTGTTCACTGCGAAGCTTACACTGCGATGTACCTGAGAGAAAACAGATTTGACCATCTGATTGTCACCAGTAAGAAAAAAGTGTTTTAAAGCTTGTTGTTTTGCAGAACATCACAGTTATAAATGACATGAGAATAAGGCCTGAAGTTAGCAAGAACATTTTAAGGAAAATATAATTATATTTTCATAAAGATTCTTTTCTTCTCAAACTTTGTGTCTGTGTTGTAAAAACACCCCTGGCCAAATGTCCCCAGAGGGCATCACTTCCCACTTAGTTAGCCTCAGCTAACAATATTTACTTATTTTCAGTATGGTTTTGATGAATAAACATTCATATCTGTCTACTCCGCTAGTTAATCCAAACAATATAACAATTTATACTGTTGATAAAACAATATAAAAACAGACATCACATAGGGCTGCGTAGCATTTTAATAAAACTGTTAACGTTACGGCAGTGGGGAATATGAATGTGCATGAGTTATTTTAATCTGTGTTATTTTAATGTTTCGTTTTTTTTTTTTTGGGACCTAAAACATAGAGACAGT
>NW_015546120.1:170707-171316 GCF_001515605.1 Sinocyclocheilus anshuiensis | reverse complement strand
TTTTTTTTTGTTGCGACCTAAAACATAGAGACAGTGATGTTGATGTGTCTGCATTCAAGCATTTCAGTGGACTTAAATAGATCACCCTTTGCAGCAGATTTAGTTCACAAACTACTGACAGTTTTGACCTAAATATGATTTTCAGTTACAATAATTAATCCTAAAATTCGACATTAGTAACTTACTTTTAACAGCATCAGACGCGCGTGCGTGCTAACAAGATCTCCCGGTTCTTACTTGTGAATTCAGTTCACTGGAGACTCGCACTGAACGGATAATTTGAATCGGTGAGTTGTCGACTCAAGAACAGCTGCAGTCGGTTCATTCTAATTTGTGAATGAATCGTTTTGGTGCGATTTGCGAACCAATTTAATGGGTTTATTGAAAAGAATCAGTTCATTCATGAATCAAACACTGTTTCTGCATCTCGGAGCACATGATACCTATATTATAAGGAGTAATGATACGTTTTATGAAATGTACTGAAGTAGAAAGTATGATCTTATGCTTTGGAATGTAGTGAAGTAAAAGTAAAAGTTACTCAAAATAAAACTACTCCAGTAAAGTACAGATACTTGAAAAATGTACTTAAGTACAGTAACGAAGTAA
>NW_015546120.1:168673-170537 GCF_001515605.1 Sinocyclocheilus anshuiensis | reverse complement strand
TGAAGTAAATGTAAAAATTACTCAAAATAAAACTACTCCAGTAAAGTACAGATACTTGAAAAATGTCCTTAAGTACAGTAACGAAGTAAAACTACTCCGTTACTGTCCACCACTGAACGGAAGTACTGAATGAGTACACTGTAATTACAAAAAAGTTGCTGCTGCCTCCACCCGTCTGCCGGCCATAGTGCCCCAGCCTGCTCGTCGCCGAGGGCGGCCCCCTGTGTCCGCCCCCACTCTGCAGCAGCCTCGAGCAAGTGGCTACGCTCCCAGTAGAATGGAGACTCTATCCCCAGACGTTTGCCTCTCCAGAAACTTCTCATTGCCAGTGTTGTTGTGGTGTCTCACTGAGAAGACCCCCGGAAATGCTTGATCAGTGTTGTGCTTTCCTTTTTGCAGCAAGGGTTGGAGCGAAGGCTGTCTCCCTCCACCCTTAAAGTCTATGTCGCTGCGATTGCTGCTAACCATGACCACTTGGAAGGGAAGTCAGTAGGGAAGCATGACCTGGTCATCAGGTTTCTTAGGGGGGCGAGAAGGTTAAATCCTCCCCGAGCCCCCTCCATACCCTCTTGGGACCTGTCTCTGGTGCTTAAAACACTACAGCAGGGCCCATTTGAGCCTTTTCAGTCAGATGAGCTAAAGTATATTTCAATTAAAACTGCTCCTGCTTGCACATGGGCAATGTGCAAGCTCCATCAAGCTTGCACATTGTCCATGTGCCCATGTGCTCCATCTCTGCTCCATCAAGAGGGTGCAGAAATTTAATTTATTTCTATGTGGATTTTTTTTTTAAACCACAGACAGACATGCTGCATTGGGAAAAATAACAAGAATTTACAAGAACTCACAGAGTTTTGACAATGGAAGCATCAGGAAAATTGCTGTCATCACGACTGCTTTCCCTGCTTAAGAATGGACAATGGGGAAAAGATGATGGCGTTAAGTTGTTTAAAGCCCTCGTGGAGCAATGTAATGGCAGAAATGAAGATTTTCAAACATGGATGATGAGAATCCTTCATCAAGTGGAGATTCACAAAATAAGTGTGTCCGATTTGACATCGAATGACAGTAACACTGTGGATCAGGTTGAGGAAGAAATGAATAAAATAGCCAAAAAACACTGATGAGAAAACACTGGATGAGATTATGAAGGAAATCTGTGAACAAGCAGTTATTGATGAAGAAATGATGGCACAAGTGAAAGATATTGTGTCTTCTGTCTCCAAATGTCTATCATATTCCACAGCATCACATCTACAAGAAATAAAGGAAAGTTTGTTTAAACTCTGCAAAGCTGTAGAAAAGACAATGAAATATAAACCTCTCCTGACTCAGATGGTGAGCTGGTGCATTCTGGTTCTTTCTAAATCAAGTCGGCTGGTTCAGGTTGGAACAGGAGAAGGAAAGTCGTGCATCGTGGCAATGTTTGCAGCATATCAGGTCATGATGGTGTAGCGAATCGCGGGAAGCAGATGGCTGCCCCTCTTTACTCGAAAAGAGAGACAAACGAGAACGGAGTTTTTATTTTTTTTCAATGGAAAAAACTCGCAATGCACGCAGATTGCCCCCTCGAGGACATCGCGTGCGTGCTCTTCGCCCAAACAAACAACACATAGATTGTGTGTGTCATCTGGTGTCAAATAGCGCTGACACGGATGCACACACCTTCTAAATGCTCTGCTAGTGCTCGCCATAACAAAAGAGATAGCTCTCACTTTTTTCCCGTGGAAATGCACGCTTCAAACAGAACAGTCAATGAAGACGAAGAAGAGGACGATGTGTAGCGATTTATACTGTAGTCACACTGGTAGTGACGTCATGGCTGTCGCCGGCCAACGAGTTGGTGTTTTTTCAATGTATGCTT
>NW_015546120.1:165240-168663 GCF_001515605.1 Sinocyclocheilus anshuiensis | reverse complement strand
CTGTAAAGTTGCAAAGACTAAAGTCTCAAATCCAAAGAGATATTCTTTATAAAAGTTAAAAGTCAGTCACACCTACCTAAAACGGCTCGTTCTAACACGCCCCCAAATGTCTACGTCACGTTTTATTGGATAGACAGTTATTGGATAGCACTATATTGTAGACAGATTGGAGATTAATCCTAATAAACATGCCGCTACAATTAAAACCATTACATTAAAATACATTTAAAACAGTGTATTTCAATAATTTCAGCAGCATGCAGATCCTCGTTTATGTCAGACTGTGGCGACAGCAGAGCGGACAGTCGCTTAGCTCTCTCACATAATGTACCATATATCTATAATAATGGGAAAACATAGTTTTTATGACATAATATGTTGTTTTAATGGGAAAATATGTTGTTTTAACGAGATAATTATGTCGTATTAATGACATAACATCTCGTTTTTATGAGAAAATGTCGTTTTAACGAGAAAACATGTCGTTATTACGAGAAAAGATGATGTTTTAACAAGAAAAGATATAACGACATAACATCTTATTTCGACATAATTGAGTGGAAAAAATAATATGTGTGGCAGCAATGCGTCACCGTAATAATAGACATTTTTCCCATTCAGTATTTTTTTTTTCAGAGGCATATTCCTAGTAAGTTTGTATCCACATGACAATACTTTGGTCCCAGCTCTCTGCAGGTCATTCACTAGGTCCCCCCGTGTGGTTCTGGGATTTTTGCTCACAGTTCTTGTGATCATTTTGACCCCACGGGGTGAGATCTTGCGTGGAGCCCCAGATCGAGGGAGATTATCAGTGGTCTTGTATGTCTTCCATTTTCTAATAATTGCTCCCACAGTTGATTTCTTCACACCAAGCTGCTTACCTATTGCAGATTCAGTCTTCCCAGCCTGGTGCAGGTCTACAATTTTGTTTCTGGTGTCCTTTGACAGCTCTTTGGTCTTGGCCATGGTGGAGTTTGGAGTGTGACTGTTTGAGGTTGTGGACAGGTGTCTTTTATACTGATAACGAGTTCAAACAGATGCTATTAATACAGGTAACGAGTGGAGGACAGAGGAGCTTCTTAAAGAAGAAGTTACAGGTCTGTGAGAGCCAGAAATCTTGCTTATATATATATATATATATATATGTGTGTGTATGTGTGTGTGTGTGTGTGTGTTATTATTTTTCTATGTATACTACTGTATTCATAAAATCACTTTGGGTCAACACCTGTTCTGTTAAATGTGCTCTATAAACACAATTTGACTTGTTTTTTGACATTATACTTTTTTTGACATTATTCAGAGAGTGAATCTGATGTTATTGTGATTTGTTGCATTATAGATAATTATTTCTTAATAATTTAATTCCAAGAAAAAAAAAAGATGCAACCTCAGAAGTAACTGAATTAAAACACATGAAAGATGTAAGAAATACATACAAATGTTGGGTCAAACAGTATGTTTTAATAAAATGAAACTATTTTTGCTAGAGGCACAATATCCAGAACTATATTGCATTACTTTTAATTATTAAGCAGACGCTTGTATTAGTGACTTCAAAAAATGTAGAACATCACATGCAATTTATCATACAAGAAAACAATATTCGCAGTCTGAAAAGACCAACAATTAAATCATTAAAACATTTCACCAAGATACTTGTTTATACTGTTTCAAAATTTTGTTTCAATTAAATGTACCACTTAAATGATTAAAATATGATTAAAAGTAATGAAAGGTAAGCTAATTCACAATATTTCTGAGGTTAAATATATTCCGTAATTTCACAATGGAACTTTATCAAAAAAATTTTAAGTGAATTATTTTCATTGATGAATCAGCATCAGTTCTGCTTTTTCATCTTGCATTGTTTGGATTTGTTGAATTCATTATTTTTTACTAGTTACAAAACTCACAAAACGCATCAAATGATCTAAAGCCCCCTTATTTTTCTGTTCTTCTCCAGCTTTCCTCATATCCTCCAGGTTCTTCATCCATTCATCTTTTCCCTTCTCCTTCAGTCTGGGAATCAAGAAATCCAGATGCCGAAGAGTGTAAGCGCTGTCTGCTTTTAATGCAATCTTAGACAGATTCATGATGGTCATGTAAGCTTCATGCAGCAGGTTGAACTTTTCATTTGCAATCTTCTTCAGATCACTGATCAATTTTTCTTCTATTTCTGTTTTATTCTCAGATTCTTTCATGTCACAGTTTTTGTCAAAACTGTTTTGAGGCCTTTCAGAAATGTGAAGCATGGCTTTTAGCCCATAAAATGTCATAGTGTAATCTTCTGTTTTTTTCACATATTTTTTGTTCTCTCTGACATGTTAACTCATTCCTGCTTTCGTCTCCCATTTCCCAGGCTGATTTCAAAACTCGCTTATACTGTTTGGTTCTCTTCTCTTTCTGTCGGTTGTTGAATAAGAAGTGAACAGGTTCATTGTCTTCATCTTTTCTGCAGGGTATTTCAGCTTTCTTAATGGATGCATGTGTTGTAACAGAGTACAGCACTCAAAAGTTACAGTAGAGTACACTGAGGTACACCTACCTGTTTTCCTCCCTGAAGGTTCTTATGATCGAGGCGACGGTGAAGCAAATTACAGTTTTTCTCGATTGCTAAAACACTATAACCAGGCTTTTGAACTCAAATTTCAAAACCATAACGCCATTTTTCAAAAAGCACACCCATTTTGCTGAACTATAAACACTATTCCCCTGCTTTAACAAATGAGTCAGATTTGGTGAACTGTTGCTGCAAAACTCTACACACAAATCCCTACATTTCTCAGTGATTACACCATGTGGTCATTTAGAAAGCACTAGCATTCAATAGGTTGTTTGCAATCACGTGATTCTGATGACGTGCGAAATGCAGCTGGAGGGCAGGAAGTGATTTTTCTCTCCATAGAAATCACCAGCAGAAACTCAAAATGCCTGTGTTTTGTGTTGTTTATGGATGCTCAAATAGGCCAAACCGAGAAACCACACGGCGCCAAGAAGTCAAAAGTCAAGAAATGCACTGAAAAGTAGAAATCAGTAACAAAACTCAAAATGCCTGTGTTTTGCATTGTTTATGGATGCTCAAATCGACCAAACTGAGAAACCACAAGGAGCTTTTATCGTGTACAAAAATGTGTTGTTCACAAGGGGGAAAAAGTCAAGAAATTGACTGAAAAACGCAGGAAAAAGCCTGCATCTGCGGTCGGGAGGAGCAGAGCCGGATAATGCTTGTGTGTGTAAATTAATAAGGCAGAATAGTTTCTATACTGTAATAAATGCTATGTCAGTTGGCACTGCATTGTTCATATACTTTATTTATTAACTGGAGAGGACTTGACAAACACAAATAAACTATATATTGTCGCAATCGTATGTTTAATGTCTTCATGTTTCCAAACGTTTCTGTTTTTCTGTGAAAACAAC
>NW_015546120.1:148482-165230 GCF_001515605.1 Sinocyclocheilus anshuiensis | reverse complement strand
TTCACTATCGCTGAACCAAGGTAACGAGTGAAATAGAGGTGTGGCCCCTTTAAATGAGCGCTCCCTCTTCTGACTATATGCATTGCAATGCAGCACGAGTACATGTATGAGCGGGTATATTATTTTCTGTTGCTCATTAAAATAATTAAGGCTGTTGACAGTATGACGTTTATGAAAGACAGTTATACAGGTTCACCTTGACTTAAAACTTTGAACAACTGCAAACCGACCCCACTAGTGAGGTGTGCATCTGAAGCGATTCGTTCGCGGTTAATGTAGAAAATGAATGCCCACAGAAGATATTAAAAGCATTGGCGATTTCGGGCAAATAAGGTAATCCCCAATTAACTTTACTGTTCTAAAATCTGCGACACTTGTCGTTGTATTCTCACATACATGAACTAGGAAAAGAGCTTGCTACTAATGCCACTGCTGTTATATGAACAATACATGCTTAGAAATTACTCCTCACGTGAATAAACTGCACGTAGTTTTACGCTTGTATATTTTCTAGTTTAAAAATGTACATCTGACGAACGCAATAATGCACAGAAAACAGAGTGAAAACCGTTTACTTATCTAGCTGTTGAGTTTCAGAGAACTCTGAAAGCGCGCTGCAGGAATCTCAAGTGAATGCTAGCCAGCCATATAAATGCAAGGCAGTAAGCTCATTGGCTGCATATGCAGCATGAACCAATCAGCTTGTGCCAAGTCGTTTAACTCTCTGAATATCATCAGTTACGTTAACACCCCGTCAGAATGCGCCATCTAGAGTTTCATGACTGAACTATATATTTATTCTTAAATCTGATTCTGAATCATTTTATGGCTTTTAGATTTTTCAACAGTCAATTATAGTTTGTGGATACCATTAAAATAAAATTGAAATAAACAACATAATTCTCTATTACTTAACCTATTTATTTTGTTTGATATTTCCAAATATAGCTTGATCCTAAATGTGTGTTTAATGGCAACATGTTGCTGACTAGTGGACAGGCCCTGGATTCATACAGTTATCAGCTATCTCCAGAATGTTCCTCAGCATATTGAATCCTCTGTTCTTTGACATTAAAAAGTTAACTTGTTCTCACTGCAAAAGCATCAGATAATGATAATTAAAATCATGCCACAAAATATCATGCAATGATTGCAAAATTATATCGACGCATACAATTTCATGACAAATTCCAATGGGCTTTGCAATGGCAAATGAAAAGCCTCAGTGGAAGTCATGCGACTACTGGAGCATCACCCAGCAAACACAGAACGTTCCTTTTAACATTAGTTTTTGGTTCCAGTTTTTTTTTTATTTACTTTTTTTCTTTTTTTGAGAACCAAGAAATAACGTTTGAGGAATGTTCTTTTTAGGTTTTATTTTTTGCAACCATACAATAATGTTCCCAGAATAATAACCTTAAAATAAATTATACATAACTTTCCCTAACAGTTATTTTAGGTTATTGTTTTGCAACCATAAAATAACGTTCCCAAAACATTGCAGGGTGTTTTTTTTTTTAATAACCTAAAAATAACATATAAAGATTGTTCCATAATGGTTATTCTTAGGTTATTTTTTATAACCCTGTAAACTTTCCAATGAAAACGTTGCAGATGTTTTTTGTGTAATTACCTATACACAGACCTGAAATTTGTTTAATACGGCATTTACTAAAATACAGTGTTGGGCAAATTACTCCAAAAATATAATCAAATTACTGATTACTGATTACTCATTTTTAAAGTAATCACTATTACTATTTCAAAAGTAATTAGTTACATTACTAGTAACGTTACTTTTTTCTCCATGAAATGTATGAAATCCCAGCATACACGCTCCCGATAAGTATTTGTTATTAAAGCATCAACATTCACAGAACACTGTTATTTTAACTAAAGCAAGCGGCTGCTGGTGCATGGTTTGGCAGAATACCAGCAAAGAGCGCTGCATTTATAATCTCTAAAAGACATCGCAGTTCATCGCAATCTCACAAATCTCTGTTATAACACACCAAGCATACAAGCTCCCGATAAGTATTTGTTATTAAAGCATCAACATTCACAGAACACTGTTATTTTAACTAAAGCAAGCGGCTGCTGGTGCATGATTTGACAGAATGCCAGCAAAGAGCCTGCATTTATAATCTCTAAAATACATCTCAGTTCATCGCATTCTCTCAAATTTCTGTTATAACACAATAAACATATGAACAATGAATCTTTCACAATGTCTACAATTTGTGTGTTATAGTGAGAGGATTCGTGAGCATGCAAATTTCAGCACTGCATTGCTCAATGCAGCAAACACGTGTTATAACCTAAATAGAAACTCTGCATATACGCTTGCACCTGTTAATCGTTTATGTTTTATATTGGTTCATGTAGCTTTTGTGCAATAGATGAATAACAATTTATTTGTTTTAGATATTTTATATTTAGATATTTCTATTTTGTGGGAGTCCCATGAATCATTTTATTCTCCCGCATCCATTTAACGCGTTAAATTACTCTGTTACTAAAAAAAGTAATCAAATTACAGTAACGCGTTACTAAGTAATGCATTACTGCCTAGATTATAAAACACTGCATTCTGTCAGCAATGTAACGCGGCAGTAACGTATAGAGACCTCGGCTTGTAACTATATTCTAATTATTATTTTGAAAATTATAATGTGTTAAATTACTCCGTTACTAAAAAAGTAATCAAATTACAAGTTACTAAGTAATGCGTTACTGCCCAACACTGCTAAAATACAGAAACTAGATCAATTAAAACACTTTTTAAATTATAATATTAAGCCAGGGTTAAGCATAGAGGGATAACAGAAATCTTAAATGTGTGGGTTTGTTTCATCTTCATTTACTTGCATTAAAAAGTACTTAAGTATCTAAAGTAAATTTCCTTGTTTATGTCAACCTCTATTTTATTATTGCTGTATGTAATACTTGCAATACCTTATGCCTCTGAAACAGCTTACAATACATTAAGCCTACTGAATACACTGACTAGCTTGCAGTGTCTTTGAAATAAAGAGCTTTTAGAATGTTAAAAACCTATTGAAATGTTCACCTCTACTGGCAGGTGTTCATTTCAAGCCCTAATGTTAAGAAATAAAACTGTTAAGTGTATTAAGACACTAACCTGTTGATTTGTGCATGTTGAAACCCATGGTGAAATATTTCACTGCCCACAGTTTTAATGGATAGATTTCACTGCCCACAGTTTTAATGGATAGTTTTATCTGTATTTTCTACACACTGCATTAGTGAATTAAATGTCATTTTAAAGTAGACTGTCTGCAGATATTGTATTTTGAGTCCTTCATATGTGTATAGTAAATCATTTAAATTAAACTCACCTGCAATCTTTAAAAGCTGCTGGACTGAATGTGAATCTCACAGAAGATTTCAACAGTGTCCTGCCTGTAACAAAATTATTCATTTACTATTCAAAATGTGATATTTGTACGTTATATAATCATCTGTGTGTAAGAAGCATATCATGCTGTCTATTCAGTTGGAGATGCAAATTAAATAGAAATAAAGAAGTATGAATGTTCCTACCTGGAGCGAGTGAAGAGTGATCAGCTCTGACTGAAATACTGCTCTATTTATACAGTGACAGTGAAAGTGAAAGTTATACGCTCTACTATCCATCCCAGATTAATTTCAGTGTGAGTATATAAGATGCTTTCACATCTGTAAAATGCTATTGCAACATTTTCAGGACCACCTTTTGCATTTGGGAACTTGTTTGCAGACTGCTTACTTTCTCTTTCACTCTATTTAATGTTTTCCAAGAAACGTTGCTTTTCCAGCTCATTCAGTGTCCTGAAATATCTGGGTAGTTCCTCTTGTTGTATTCATACATTTCAGTGTGTCTGATCTGATCGGATTTTGCTGTTGTCTCGGATCCTTTTTGTCTTTCTTTTTTTTCAGTTTAGCATTTTCTATAAACATGACCATTCAACCATTCCATACCATTCTACCATTAAAAATTTTGGGCTAATATGCTGATTTGCTGCTCAAGAAACATTTCTGATTAATTATCAATGTTGAAAATAGTTGAGCGGCTTCATATTTTTGTGGAAACCGTTATACATAAAAAATTTTCAGGATTATTTGATGAATAGAAAGTTCAAAAGAACAGCATTTATTTGAAATATAAATATTTTGTAACATTATACACATCCATAAAAAAAATTCTTAAAAAAAAAAATAATAATAAAATACTGACCCAAAACTTTGGCATGCTAACACATGTGACCCTGGAGCACAAAACCAGTCTTAAGGGTCAATTTTTCGTAATTGAGGTGTATGTATCATCTGAAAGCTGGATAAATAAGCTTTCCATTAATGTATGGTTTGTTAGAATAGGACAATATTTGGCCGAGATACAATAAAATCTGTAATTAATACATCTAATTATTGAGAAAATCACCTTTAAAGTTGTCCAAAAGAAATTCTTAGCAATGCATATTACTAATCAAAAGTGAAGTTTTGATATATTGGTAACACTTTACGATACATTAAATCGCTATAGGGGGGCCAGGACCCCCCCCACAAGCTACGTTAGCGAGTCCACCTCATCCACTATAACACACTGAAACTCTCTGTTAGGTCTCACATCGTTTCTGTGGAAGCGCTGTCTCAGAAAATCAGCTGCACAACTCTGAGTCGTACCGTAGACCACCTGACATTCACAGCACTTCCTCAGCTCTTTATCTTCTGTTTTATTGGTGTTGACGTCAACAGTGATATTCAGTTCCTTATAAAAGCAAACCATTCTTTAGCGTCTCTTTCAGCAAGTACAGGAGAACTGGAGATGATGTCAGGGTTTTTTTCCATCATGGTCTGATATGCTGCAAATATTGTCACGATGCACGACTTTCCTTTTCCTGTTCTAACCTGAACCAGCTGACTTGATTTAGAAAGAACCAGAATGAATCCCTTTTTCAAAGTGCTCATTCAAGAAGGGGTCAAGTAACAAATATATATGCAAGCCAAAAAGCCAGATTAATAATTTTATTAAACAGATAATTTTAACTGCCCAGCACGCGTATCGCAGTCAACAGCGAACAACAGACACAATAAGAAACAAATTAACTGAACTAAACCCAGACAAACTAAGGGAAACCAAAACAAACAAATACAGATCAACAAAAGTTCAACAGAAACACAAAACAGAACACAGCTTATCGTCAGTGGCTGGCTGGATATCAGGACATGCACGGAGCTCATTTGGACACCGCTTGTCATCAGCACTGGTGGAACAGCAGTGATACACACAGAGCTTCTCGTCAAGTGCACACCACGCTCCCAACAGAGCTTAAACAGTGACCGTGGAGATCACGCACTAGTAGCAGCAGCACAACTTCAGCACAGCCTCCCATCTATGCTCCCTATCTCATTTCAGCACAAGACGCCAGCACCGGACAGGTTTCAGGTGTGCAGGGGTGGAGCTTAACCTTAAAAGAGAAAAATAAAGCATATCAGCTCAAAAAGGAAAAACAGACAATAAACACTAATCCCACAATGCTTAGGCCGTAACAGCACCAGCTCACCATCAGTGTCACTCAAGGTTTATATTTCATTGTCTTTTCTACAGCTTTGCAGAGTTTAAACAAACGTCTCAGGTTACGCATGTAACCATGGTTCCCTGAGAATAGGGAACGAGACGCTGCGTCCTCTAGAGGGCGCTAGGGGAACGCCTTCAGCGTGACCGGTGTCTGAAGCATGAATGAAAAAACGACAATGAACTTGACATTGGCAGGTGGCAGCCTATGATGTAAACAAGAACGCGACTGCGGGTATAAAAGAGCACCTGTGGAATACGTCATCCAATTCTTTGTCTGAAGGAGATGCAAGAATACCCGAAGCATGGCAAAGAGACGCAGCGTCTCATTCCCTATTCTCAGGGAACCATGGTTACATGCGTAACCTGAGACATTCCCTTTCGAAAGGGAACTCCACGCTGCTCTAGAGGGCGCTAGGGGAACAGTATACCAACGCCACCATGCTAAGGGATGAGTGCCCAAATAACTGGAATCCCTAAGTCAAAGACTCAAAGGAACATCATCCCTGCCCCAACAAATTCGTTGTGGTCAGAGCACGAGCCGAAAACCTACTACAGGCAGGCTCAAAGTTCGCCAACGTCATAGACTAGCTCACCCACCAAAGTATGGAACTCTAGAGTGGAGGTCTAGCAAACGACTCTCAGAACGAGAGGAGACCTGGCTACACTCAACTCTAAAACAGTTAGTGAGGCTCAAAGGAAAGAGCCTACACATTAATACTGTCTAAGCGGAGCTCTGGAGAGTGTAGGCTTCAGCAGAATGACTCTCTTTAACAAGTCTAACAACGCTCAGGTGGTAGGGGAACTCTTAAGAGTGGAGGTCTCAGAAAAAAACTCTCTAGAACGAGAGGAGACTTAGCTACACTCAACACCAGAGGCAGTTAGTGAGACTCAAAAGAAAGAGCCTACATACACTCAATGCTAGAGACAGTTAGCAAGGCTCACAATAGAGCCTAAGAGTACTGCCTAAGCAGAGCTCTGAAGAGCGGAGACTTCAGCAGAATGACTCTCTTAAACGAGAGGAAGTCTATCAACACTCAACCCTAATTGAGAAGCTCTAAAATTGGAGGTCTCAGCATAACGACTCTCAAGAACAGCTGGTCAGGGAGGCTCACAGAGAGCCTCACAACCTGAAATAACTGCAAAACAAAAATACTAGGGAGCAGAGTGCTCAGCATAACTCTCTAGGCGAGAGGAGCAAAACCCATGCTCAACCTAAATCCAATAATGTAGATATCAGAGGTTTTTGGCATTGAACTACAATCGACATCTCACATTATACACAGTTCCTATTCTGTAAAATAAATAGAAACAAAAAAAGAAATTCTGAAAGAGAAAGCACTCCTCATCAGATTCCTTCCATGTCTGACTAACTGCCTCGGCAACCGCGAGACCTGAAACGCGGGTGAGAGGCGCTCAATTCTCAAAGGAATTCTGAAAGAGAAAGCAGTCCTCGTCAGATTCCTTCCATGCCCTGACTACAATCCCCGTGATCGGTCTGATTAACTGCCTCAGCAGCCGCGAGACCCGAAATGCGGGTGAGAGGCGCTCAATTCTCAAAGAGAATCAGGCATACAGGCATTCTCAACGCGATCACATCTCGCAGCGTGGCTAATCTCCGTCGAGAGCCAAACACACTCTGTTCAAACACTAAATTCTCTCAAGAATCAGGCAAGAACAGAAACCACCGCGAATGCATCGCATTAAGCTCGTTCAACTCCCTGGAGAGGCGAACGCGCTCGCGCAAACGCTGACAAAACTTGAGTACAGACCTCTGCTCTAGTAGTCTTCTTGTTCGCGTTCTTATTTACATCATAGGCTGCCACCTGCCAATGTCAAGTTCATTGTCGTTTTTTCATTCATGCTTCAGACACCGGTCACGCTGAAGGCGTTCCCCTAGCGCCCTCTAGAGGACGCAGTGTGGAGTTCCCTTTCGAAAGGGAACTTTGCTTTATTTTTTTGTAGATGTGATGCTGTGGAATATGATAGACATTTGGAAACAGAAGACACAATATATTTTACCTGTACTATAATTTTTTCATTAATAACTGCTTGGAATGGCAGGGGCAGAAGCACACAACTCACACTTACACTCACACTCTTACATACTGAGCACTTACATAGTGAGCACTTTTCCTTTGCTGAGATAATCCATCCACCTCACAGGTGTGGCATATCAAGATGCTGATTAGAAAGCATGATTATTGCACAGGTGTGCCTTAGGCTGGCCACAATAAAAGGCCACTCTAAAATGTGCAGTTTTACTGTATTGGGGGGTCCGAAAACCAGTCAGTATCTGGTGTGACCACCATTTGCCTCACGCAGTGCAACACATCTCCTTCGCATAGAGTTGATCAGGTTGTTGATTGTGGCCTGTGGAATGTTGATCCACTCCTCTTCAATGGCTGTGCGAAGTTGCTGGATACTAACACACTATCACTAACAGAAATTTAGACAGATTTGTGAACAATATTTGAGAGAAATAGGCCTTTTGTTTACATAGAAAAAGTCTTAGATCTTTGAGTTCAGCTCATGAAAAATGGGGGCAAAAAAAAAAGTGTTGCGTTTATAATTTTGTTCAGTGTATGTTCTCGGACCTCTTATCACCCCATCTTAGTGTGGATGAGACGGTTAATATTTTTAATATATTTCATATTTTTAATGCTTGGATACATTAGATCAGGTGGCATAGCAAGCACAAATCAGCTCCATGGTTGAATGAACATATCAGGTCCCTAAAAAGGGAATGTAGAAGATGTGAATGAAAATGGAAGAAAGTTAAGTTACAAATCTCTTACGAAATGCTGAACGAAATGCTGTCTAAATTTCAACGAGCTGTAAAATTTGCTAGGACAAGCTACTTCACAAATATTATTGAAAAAAATCGGCAAAATCCGATAGTTCTTTTTTCAACGATTGACTCTGTTCTGAACCCTAAATTAGAGGTGTCTGCCGATACATCTGTTGAATTATGTGAAAGCTTTTTACAATTCTTTGTCGGTCGAATATCAGAGGTTCGAAATAATATACAGCAGTGTACATATGTGCCTTTGACTGCACCAGAAAGCCCTGCTATGCTATCGGAATTTGAGCCTATCTCCATATCCACTGTTAATGACATTGTTTCTAAGCTGAAGCCTACATTTGCTCCTCAAGACAATATTCTGACATCTGTTAAGGCAAATCATCGAAACGGTCGGTCCATATATAGTTTCTATAATAAATAAAAGTTTTATTTCAGGGATCGTGCCCGACTACTGTAAACACGCTGTAGTTCAGCCCTTACTGAAAAAAAGAAAATTTGGATAAAAGTGTTCTCTGCAACTATAGACCAATCTCTAAACTTCTATTTCTGGCCAAGATTTTAGAGAAAAGTGTTATTATTCAACTGGAGTCATTCCTTGATGAAAATGATATTTGTGAAATATTTCAGTCAGGTTTTAAGAAGCATCATAGCACAGAAACAGTAGTATTAAAGGTTTTTAATTATATTTTTTGGCAACCGATCAAGGGAATATGACTGCACTTTTGCTTTTAGATCTTACAGCAGCATTTGACACAATTTAGCAACATATTCTCATCTCACGACTTGAAACATGTGCTGGCATCTCTGGAAATGCCTTAAATTGGTTTAAATCATATTTGTTAAATAGAAGTTTCTCTGTTGGTATGGGTGAGTGTACATCAGTTTCATCACCTTTATCATGTGGTATTCCTCAAGGGTCTGTGTTGGTACCGCTTCTCTTCTCTCTCTATATGCTCCCATTAGGTTCGATTCTGCATAAATACAGTGTGTCCTTTCACTGCTACGCAGACGATACACAATTGTATGACCATTTAAGTCAAATGATTCCACTGCCATGGAAAGATTGTTGGCCTGTCTGAATGATGTCAAGGCATGGATGTCTGTACATTTTTTGAGCCTAAATGAATTGGAAACAGAATTGATTCCTTTTGGTCCCTCTGAACCTGATAACGCAGTTCAAATTAAGCTGGGTCCCCTGAGCCCTTTTAGGAAACATCATGTAAACAAATTGGGGATGATTTGCAATAGTGCACTAAAATTCGACAAGCAGATAAATGAATAATCAATAAAAAGTTTTAGACAGACTACAGATGGTCCAAAATGTGGCTGCAAGAATGCTCACAGGCACTTGTAAATTAGATCATATTACCCCTGTGTTAAAATCATTGCCTTGGTTGGCTGTTTCTTTTCAAATTAATTTCAAAATTGTATTGTGGGGGTCGCGCATTTGCAAGGAACAGCTTGCTGTTATATATTAGGGACGTACCGACACTCGGTCAGTTTAAAAGCAACTTGAAAACATATTTTTTTATGATAGTGTTCAAACTTAGATAAGTGCGAAGGTTGCTAGTACCATATATGCCTCTTCTGATCCTAGTTAAGATGCATTTTGATTGTCTTTTTTAAGGTTTATTTTTTTATGTTACTTATATAATTATATGGATGAGATCCCTTTTTAAAAGTTGTCTTCTGCTCATTGTGTTACTGTTTGTAGAGCACTATGGTCAACGTTGTTTTATTCAGTGCTTTAGAAATACATTTGAATTTGAATTTCTTTACGGAAAATGAGCCAAGGCCAATAAGTCTTGAGTTTGAAAAAATAATTAATAGTATAATTTTTCTTTTGATAAAAAGTGAAAACGGGTCCCACATACCCGAACACCATACAAGAGTTAAAGCAGGTTTGATTTTTTTTTTCTTATCAGTCTATATTCACAGTAATTTCACTATCCACTCGGTTCACTTAGAGGTGTGCACACTGCCAGAGCTGTGTGAGATCACTACCTGCTTTTGTGGGGGTGCATAGAGGTGTTTTTTTGGTCAACTTGTTTAGTTTCTATAGGTTTGTAAAATTCTAAAAGCTCTTCATTCCAAAGATACTACAAGCTAGTCTGTGTATTCAGTAGGTGTAATGTATTGTAAATTGCTTCAGCTTTATAAGGTATTGCAAGTATTATATACAACAATAACAAAAGATTGTATTGTGATAAAAAGGGAAATTTACTTTTGGTACTTAAGTTTACAGTTTGAAAAGTTGTTTTATAGATTTGAAATGTGCTTGAATTTAAATGCCTTTTTTAAAATACTTACAGTGTGGTTTAAAAAAAAAAATTTTTATTATGAAAAATAACCTTAATGAAAGATGTTGTGAATCCCTAGCGCATCATGACAGAAGTGCACGTGAGGGATTGGCATCCAAAAATGACAGCTGGCTGGCATTTTTCTCAAAATGCAAAAATGAGACCTCCGAGTTTGCACACACCTTTTCAGAGCCGTCATTTTCTGTCTGAATAATAAAGTTTATCTTCACACAGGTGAGCAAATGTTAGCTGGATAATGAGAATCTCTATTCATATACACTCCTGAACAAAATCTTAAGACATTAATGCAAAACATTACAAGTATTCGCATTTCACACTGGTGGATCGTAACCAGGTTGTAAGTACTGCTTCAAAATGCCAAAAGAAGAAACAGGAGCAAGAGACAAAAAAACAAAAAGTAGGCAATTTATTGAAAACTGCATTTAAACAGGCTGTTCATCAACTGATCAACAAAATTCATCTTTGCCTGTACAATAACAACTGCATAAATTGTGTTGAAATTGTTTGATAAATACAATTATGAATATAGAAATATGATGAAAAAAATTAAATGATACTTTTAAATATGACACTAACACCAGCAGTATGCTAGGTGGCGGCAAATCCAGCACAACAGTATCAAAAGAAATAACATTAGAAATACGTTATTAGAAATAAGAAATAAGCCAAATTAGAAATAAGCCACTCAAATTCTCAGGTGCAGCATATGCGAGAGCTTCAGTTTCTGTTGTGTGTGCATCAGTGGACCTAGAAATAAATGGTACATGTTATGTTCATCATGTGAATGCATCATTTATTGCATTGTACTATTGTACTACAACACTAGCTACTACTACAATCAAAACGTTTATCTGTGATTAAAGAACAAATTCTCAGTTATCTGTGTTTGGGGTCTCAGAGTTTGGGTTCAGTGCGTCTCGTAGCGTATCCAGAATCGTCTGAAGCTCCTCTGAAGTCTCTTTTATTTTTGTCACAAATTTCATGGTCTCAGATTTCAGCTCTTCTGCTTGTTGAGTGTTTGAAGGCAGCAGGTTTGTTGTGTCGTTGTTATTTGGTGTCCAGTCATTCAACCCAGTGGTTTGGTTGCTGGTGGATTCTTGTCGACTCGATTTTAAAACGTAATCTCTGCGGATGTTGTGGATTTCTCTGGAGTCGAGAAAAACGAAGAATACGTCAACAGCTATGAAAAGTGCAGATAAAACCCCTGTAGCTGCTTCAGCCACACGAACTGCTCTTGCAGCCTGAGCTGCAATTTTCCCTACGTTTACGACTTGAGTTAAACGAAGAAGCTCCGGGATTCCTCCCAGTCCTCGTCCAAGTCGAGCTCCTGCTCTCATCCCGGATCGTGCATTGGAAAGTGACCCACTGCTTGTTGAAAACTCATTTTGTAGCGTTTCCACTGCTGTTGAGATGCTTTGGATGCAGCATATAATGGAGGTAATTTTCTCCTGGAACTCTGTTAAGATCATTTTAATCTTTTGTCTGTTTGTTTGCTGGTTAACCATGTTTGTTATGTTGCTGGCACCAGCTGTTATTCCACCAGCTACTGCCGTGCCGATTCCCACACCTGTCACTATCAGAGAGGCTCCAAGAGTGAACGGAGTGAGAATAAGTCCAACTATAGATGTGATTCCTCCAGCCAGACCTACTACACCTCCTGTGAGACTACTGACGGTTGTGTTGAAGTGGACCGTCTCCAAACCATCGGCCAGGTTTCTCATTACATCTAGCGTCTTATAAAGCTCATCAATAGTTTGTATGCTCTGAAAAATTACCAAATGATTCAAATCAATGCCTATGTCTGAAAAATTGACTTTCTCATTTCATAAAAGTAAAATGTAAACATTAGTAAATTAGCTTACCATTGTATGAAGGTGTTCAATGATAAAAGGCCTCATTAAGATCTCATTGACAGATGGCCGGAGCTCTGGATCCTTCTGAAGTGTGTCTTTCACAAGCTGACGAAGATCCTCAGAAAAGGTGTTGGGAAGAGCTTCGTAGGAGCAGGTGAGTATCTTTGTAACAATCTCAACTGTGTTTCTTGCTTTAAACTAAGAGGAATAATGATACGAGTTAACCAGTTGGTGGGATCTTAAAACAATGCATCAGTGAGTTCATACAAAAAAAAAAAAAAAACTTTTATGCCTATTGAGCCAAAACAATTACATTATACTGTTTTTTTTTTGTGTGTGTGTGAAAGTATTGTACAATAATATCAATTTTGCCAGCTAGATAACTTGTATGAATGATATCAAATTGCACAGTGTTGGCCTTTCTGAAAGCTTTAAATTTCTGCAATATATTACAAAATCAATGAATTTAGTTATATGAAGGATTAAATTGAACCAAAAATCTTACCGCACACTTCAGCATGCACAGCTCATAGATGACACATCCCAACCTCCGTAGTAACATCAGTCAAAATCAAACTATTCATACAGCCTCCAACTATTACATGGCAACATCTGAAATAAAATCGATTAATTGCAGACACTTCAGGCTCTCTATCGATCTCTGTGGTTGAAACATAAAAATACAAGTAATTTGCAAAGGAACATAATTCAATATTTTAATAAGTTGTGCCTCAACACTGGTCACTGATAATAGCAAATCTGCATTTTTGTAGGCTTACCGGGGTAAGACAAGAAAATTATACAATGGGATTTTTTTTCCTTTTCTATGTATTTTCTTTAATATATAACCGTACATAAATCAGAGTTTATTAGTGACATTTTACTTGTATTTTTATTTAGTGTTATCTAGAATAGATTTTCCAATACTGTCAGAAGTAGCTTTCAGACTCAATGAATTGAGTTACATTTGTACCTTGGGCTTCAGGTTTTTATGGAGGATCTGTTGATCATGCAGGTACTTTAATGCCATGCAGATCTTCACAGTCCAGTCCAGAATCTGTAAATCAATAAAATGTGAATTTATAAATCAGAAAGCTTTGCAACAGTTTTGTACTTTTAACACATTCTTTTTTATGATTAGTTTGAATAGAAAAAGCATCCAACATCTCATTAAATATTATCTGCATGAAGAGACTTATCACCAATGTTTTTTAATGCTTGTATTGCAGTGGTAATACTTCCTAACTACTGCTTTTCTGAACTGGCATGATAACCATGTTTTCAATTTTCAACATGCTGTGAGTTTAAACAGTGGGTTATGTTGGGTTAAGTCATGGGTTTTACTAGCAGTTAATAGTATAATTATAGTATTCAATGGTGATGGTTTAAATTTTACTATCTTTAAATCTGTAAACATACTGTACCTCATTCTCAGAAAATGTATCGGCTGCCTGTATTTTGAGTTTGATTTTCTGAGCAAGATCTCCACCCTCACAGAGCTCCAGTACAAGATACAGACAGTCAGGACCTGAAAGCAGATTCACTCATTACAGGATTTTAAATCATTAAAGTGATCAAACTACTGTAAATGAGAATACATATACTCATATAACTTTAGATGTGCTAACAGAATTAATTTCGAAGTTTATTTTAACCTGCAATGACTTCCTTGTGATGGACGATGTTGAGGTTGAGGCCTTTACCTTCCTTAAACAAGCAGAGCGACACAGACGGCGATTATCAAGGCAAAAATGGGCTGTAAAAACCAATGTAGAATCAGTCTTTCTGTATTGAGCAGAAATCTGGAGTTACACAATTAACAAAGGCCAGACGAAACACCAACAGACAAGACGAGAAGGGAAAAGGAAAAATTAAAAGTCCAAGAAAAACCTTATGCAGAGACCATTTGAATACTTTTGTTTGTATAATGGGTAACAGACAGTCAGTAAGACTTAATAAAAATGCAGTTCTAGTAATGGCTCAGGTCCAAAAGCAAAAAATATAGTCCAAAAAAGGAAAAAAGAGTTAGGATCAAAAAATAATCCAAATGAAAAAAATTGTGTAGGAGCAAATCCAATTGGAGTAAACAGCCTCAGTTTCACTTCATACAAACAGCAGCAGTATACAGTCTTTGATAAGTGCCGAAATAATAGTTCCTCAAATAAAACCACAGTATGCTCTCACCGTCTACCTCTCTCTTCCTTGTCTTTTATACCTGGAGTCTTACTCTCTCTACCTGAAGAGACTGACCCCTACAGATTTGGAAGATAATTACAAGGACATGATCTGGTACGAGTCTACTGAATAAAAAAAATCATGTCAAAACAACTAAAGAGAGCATTTAGCAATTCAAGGAGCTACAATCCTCATTCTTTCATCTTTATGATTGATTTTCAAAGTCCTCTATTTGATATCCGTATTAAAACAAGAGGCAAATAACTTGCCCTGTTACTTTAAATCCTTAAAGTACTTTAAATAGTTTAAGTCCAAAGGTTGCAATGATGCACATAGACTGTATGGTCACACTTTAGTTTGGGGACCAATTCTCACTATTAACTATGACTTTTGCCTCAATAAACTCCTAAGTTGCTGCGTATTAATAGTTAAGATAGTTGTTACGTTTCGGTATAGGGTTTATCTAAAATATGCTCATGCAGAACAAGGCATCAGTGCTTTATAAGTACTAATAAACTGCCAATATGCTAGTAATATGCAATAACATTAATTGTTGTAGGACAATGAAACATTGCAATGCAATATTGGTGTAATATATGTGTTGTCCTCTGTCAGGTGGATCCAGTAACAAGTTCTGTCTCAGCAGTTCATACTTTTTCATTTTCTCAGGTTCAACTAAAAATATCTGATATTCTGTCTGTTTTTTGGCTGATTTCTTTCACGCTATTTTTTAACTCACATATTCCTTTCTGCATATCATTAATGAATTTCTCTGCTTTCTCCTTAAACTCTCTTTTATGTATTTGTTCCTGTCTGGGTCTGACAGGTTTGGCACGTTGCCTCTTGTTGTCTTCGATAATCTCTTTGAGGATATCAGGCACAGAACTAACTTTGGCGATCATTTCTGAAATGTTTCCAGACAAATGCACAATTTTAGAAACCACTTTACTCCTGTCATGTTCCTGGAAGAGGTGCCTTTTTTTAAAGCAGTAGGCAAAATGTTCACTTAATGCCTGGGTTTTGTGGTATGATAGTGAAGGATCTCTCAGTATTTCCTCAGTGCGTTGACAGATTGTTTCCAGCATGTCAATAATCGGGTTTACTTTATCCTGAAATCCATGAAGTTCCTCTTCAACAGATCGTTTTAAGTTCTTTTCCTGCTGTGTTTTCCTGTTTAGTCCAAAAGCAGCACATAATACAGCAACTACAGCCGCAGCTGCCCCTGCTGCAGAAAAAACATCACAATCCTCTTCATCAATTACAAAAAACGATAATGCCAACAACACCAGTGCGATTCCTCCAGTTATTACTCCTCCACTGAGTGCATAAATAGCAAATCTGTAACCATTTTTAAACTTATTGATGAGATCATGAATTTTCTCCAAATGCTTGATACATTCTAGGGAAATGTCCCTTTGAAGTCTAGTCAATTCATCTGTGAGATGAAAAACATCAGATCTAAAAAAAAACAGAGCAGAAACATCAGGGATTTTTATACAGTATATAATGTACGTCTCATAATACAAATATTTATATTTTAGTACATATATGATAAACGTGCGTATATTAGCTGATATGTATCAATGAAACAGTTTCTTTAATTTGATACTTTATGCTACATAAACAGTATGACTACACAGGCTTTTATTATTATGCTTTTTTTCAAAACATTGTCACATTATCAAAATTATTCTAAACACTCAGATAATTGTTCTGGTCCTTTGTATCAAGTGAAAACCCCTAAAAATACACAATGTATTAAAATAATAACAACGATCTCTTACAACATGTTAGGTGGTAGCTCCATGCTTCCGCGCCGATGGTGACCTCTCGGTGAAGCCATTGTTGCTGTGATTAAGCAGCAAAAGAGTTATTTGTCATGTCAGGACCAGCTAGGACATTGCAAATGTAAGAGACTAGCAAGATCATCATGCAGACAGTCAAGCCAGTCGTCTACTATAATGTGATTTTTATATATCATTCATGATGTTGACAAAGAATTGAATAGATTTTCTTTC
>NW_015546120.1:147543-148282 GCF_001515605.1 Sinocyclocheilus anshuiensis | reverse complement strand
CGCCCTGCCTTGAAGCTGAAAGACGTCAGGAGGTGAAGAAGCTCCTCTCTCTTTTCCTCTCCTCTGTTTTCTTTCTCTTTTTTTTTTTTTTTTTTTTGTATCAGTATGGTACACAATAATTCCATTCAAATATATGCAATAAACAAGGTAGGTCAAAAAGTAGTTAGAATAGGCTACATTAACTAAGAGGTGTAATACTGATTATGTCTGTCATGTAATTTGTAATGGGCTATTGTAAGTAGTCTTCCCAGCACTGAGTGCTGATTGACTAGTTGACAGTCTTTTTGTAATCAGCCTAATTACTTATTTTAATAATGTTAAGAACATTGACCTTACCCAGATAGCGTGTAGTAGTTGACCTGAACTCATCAGTGGAGTGTCAGTGTAGCTCAGATTTTCTTTTATCTTCTTATAACCTGTCAAAAAATTTTAGAACAGAAATGTTATATTAAACAGATATAAATATGCTTTTACTATCAGAGTTTCTGTCTGAATAAAAGTCAACACTGAACAGAAATCCTACTTATCTAATATCTGAATAATCAAATGGACCTTTTAAAGCAGGGGTCTCCAAATTCGGTCCTAGAGGGTCGGTGTCCTGCAGAGTTTAGCTCCAACTTGCCTCAATGCACCTGCCTGGAAGATTCACGTATACCTTAAACCGGGTTCAGACTACACAATATTTTTGTCGGTCACGATAGTCACTGTGTCAGATTACACGATTTTGACTCCTAAAATC
>NW_015546120.1:142950-145989 GCF_001515605.1 Sinocyclocheilus anshuiensis | reverse complement strand
GAGCCCGCAGAACTCCCAGGCATACTCGATGAAAGGAAGATCTCTACAGGCTAGCACGATGAAGCGTGCAGTAATCTCCATAATCGCGGAGGGAAAACACAGAAAACAACACTTTCAAAAAAACGAAAACAAAAATGGTCAGAAGGGGCGCCGCTTACTTTCTGTTAGGTGCTGTCTTCTGTCACGGTGTGCCTACTGTGAGGAGCGAGGAACAAGGAGCGAGGAACGAGGAGAACTCAGGAGAATCCAGAATTAGCAGTCTTTATTGACACCAAAGGAAACACATGTAGGACATGGGGATCGACATACAAGACAGCACAGAGAACTCAAAACAGGAAACACTTTAAATACACAGGACTAAAGGAGGGGCACAATGAGGAATGCCTGAAATCAATAAACATAATCAAACATGAGGGAAAACTGGGTCAAGGAACACATGGGGGAGGAGAACACAGCACAAGACAGGAACAAAGTCTGACATAAATAAGGTTACCAAATGAAGTTAATAAAACATACATTGAGGCCATAATGCTAAAATCATGATCTTATAAATAAAAGTCAGAACAAAATCAACTCTTTGAAAATGTACAGTATTGCACATTTGAGTGCTTTGTGTTTGAATGAAGAGATCCGTGGATTTTGACTAACCACTGACCCTGAACCGCATAATCAACAGAAGAATTAAGCAATCTCTGTGCTGTATCATGATGAATTGTCACACAGAAGTACGCAATAATGTAAGGAGGATGTTTTCTCTTGTCTTTGATATACCACTTCCCGCTATTTAATTTGAAGAACATTAATTATATCTATCTAGCAAAGTTTCATATGAAAGTTTCCCCTCACAGTAAATGCGAACGTTGCAAAGACCATAAGCATGCCCATACTCACATCGCCGAAGCTCACCAACGCCATCTTGTGCACGTAGCCAATTAACATGGACTCCATGAGTTATACTAATGGGACTAACTCAAGAACAAGTTCAGATGGGATCTGCACTCACAGCATGAAGAAGGATATGAAGAGATCAAGCATCCACGTCACAGCTGGTTATGCTTTACTCTCTATTCATCTCTGAATATCTTCACAGAGCTAAGCTAAGTTCCTTTTTAATGCTCTCATGCTTGAGATCATGCTCATGCTTGTTGCTAAGGCTATCCATGTTGCTTAGGCTTATTTAGACTTTCAGTAAAATGCTTGTGGTAGGCTTTTGCGATCAAATTGGCAATGCGCATTATTATCTGGTGTCATTGGCAACATGCTGTGCTTCAACTTATCAAGTCTGGTCGCCTTTTTTATGTAGCAGCATACAGCACAGATCCGGGCAGCTTTGTGGTGATAGAGAGAAAATAACTATCATGGTGTGGGCGGAATCATTTCTGCTTTGGTGCAGCTCCGGGGAGAAAATGGTAATAATAATAATAATAATAAACTTTATTTTATATAGCGCCTTTAAAAGTAGCATCTCAAAGCGCTTTACATACATATAAATATATGAAGTTAAAAGATACACACAACAGTACAGGCAGTAAAGAACTAACCAAACAACACAAAGCCAATAAAAAAATAAAAAATTCCTTCATTAACGTAAAATAGTAAATAAACTAGTTGGGGGATATTTAGAATGTGTTACTATTCAATCCGTTCAGTGTTTCTGGTTTCAGTTTTGTTTCTGCTAAAACTATTTCTCTTGATGAATAATCAGCAAGCTTTGGACATTAAAATTAGCTCGCTGCACACCTGCACTTATTTTCATTGTATTGTTGTAACTCATTTGTAAAGCCTTTTATTTTTTCTAAATATCGGTAGAGATAGCCTATTGTCCAAACCCTGCACAGTAAAAGATTCAATTCAATTTATGTTTATTTATAGCGCTTTTCAGATACACGTCGTTGCAAAACAGCTTCACAGAAAATGAGTTTCTACATTACAAAGATGGTGATTGTTAACGTTGAATTCAGATTTTCAGGCATGAACTACACAGCCTCTACATCTGTGTGGATCATGACTCGCATGTCCGGATAGTGAGGACAATTTATTAAACCTGCCATTGCATTAATTCGATAGAAAAAAGGCAGAGAAAGCAAGCAAGAAAGAATAGAAGCAAGAAAATATCAAAATAAAAATATATCGCGTCAATAAGGTGATGGCCAGATAAAACTTGACATTCTGTCCACTGATATATAACTTCTGAAATTATGGCCACGCCCCCTGTCAGTGCGTCACTATCGCAACTACAACTTACTGCAGTGCAAACTGTACATTATAGTGCACACAGGCAAGCACATAAACACATACATTCTCATCATTAACACCAGACCAACCTTTCTGCAGTCCTGATCTAGGCTTGTATTTTGCACGCTAATATAGTGCTGAAACTGAAGAAGCTCCATCTTCAAGTCCACGAGTTGAAACAGAGGAGCTTCATGCATAACAGCGAGACGACAAAAACTAAATTACACTTAACATGCATGGAACTGGAACCTATCTGTACAATTTAGTTTTAAGACATTTACGTGTAACACAAAAAAAGCATAAACAATGCATAAATCGTTTAAAGTTAGATGAAAATTAAGTTAGGATTACTTTTAGGATCCTCCCCTCTTCTTTCTCTTCTCTTCCTCCTCTGCCCCAAAACAGGTAGAACAGGTTTACAGTACAGAGCAGAGCAAACAAGAAAATGAGGTTTCAGAATTCGCCCTACTGTATATCCATGCCCGCAGACAGGGGGACTCAGGTAGTTCGAATTCAAGTCCGTTTATTTTCTTTTCTTTTTTTTTGATCGAAATGATCTAAACCTAACTGAAACCCTAATTGTGTTAAAAGCGCCACTTCTGTGATTCTCCTTCCGTGAATGTGTTAAACTGGCACGTGACATGTAACAACCTGTGCAGCAACTGATGTTATGCACTCAGCCAAATCTGTGAGGCCAACTTCATCCAGCTGGATCGTGACAGAGTTGCCAAGTCCGCTTATAACCTATGTACATTTGGGCTTCTCTTTTTGTTAAGTTGTTAAAAAAAAATCCTGGGGCGCTGG
>NW_015546120.1:134754-142915 GCF_001515605.1 Sinocyclocheilus anshuiensis | reverse complement strand
TATTTAAAAAAAAAAATATATATATATATATATATATGGTTGCTTGTTCGGAAAGTCTGACAAGCAGCTTCGTTTCCATACATTTATGGTTGCCGTTTTCTCCAATGCATTGACTGACACTCTATCTGCTCACAGTTAATATAGCCATCAGTGCAATAATAAAAGTGTTGTAATTTGTCAAACATTCCTCCCCCTCATTGGAGAAAAATCAGCATGACGGCGTGTGACGCTGTAATCCAAGAGATGATAGTAGAAGACTTAATAGAGGAGAGGGATGACCTTCTTTTATAAGTGTTTTTTTGTTTTACAATGCTTTTGTAATTTGTAATGTATTAATTATAACAGGCTATATATATAAATATATATACACGTAGGCCTACTAAGAGTATAGGCCTACATATGTTTCAAATATATATTTATTAGGCTAAATATGTGGCTTACAGCTCCCCCTTAAAGCTCTTGTCTTTTTCTCCTTTTCTATCTCTCCAATTCTATTGTGCTCACCGGTGATTGGAGATGAGTGGGTCCGTGCCCTCCCGCTTTATTGCAGTTTGCAGATTTTTGAAAAATAACTTGTTTTTGCTTTTCAAACTTTTTTTTTTTTTCAAATAAAATGGTGGGTTCAGTTTAATAAGTTGCAGGCTCATTTATTGGTAATAAATAGGCCTATTTTATAATAAATAATTGATTTATATTGGTCTTGTTTCGGGGCTTATTTTTGAAGCTGCGGTTGCTTATTTGTCTCACGAGAGTTGGCAACAGTGGATAGTGAGTATGAGACAAAAAGAGCAGGAGAGACGGAAGAGAACGCAAGCAGCGTCTTGAATATAACATCTAAACTTCTGTTAATTCTGAACAAGAACTGTTATATTGTAGCGGAACACTGGATGCACCAAAGGATCAACCTCGAATAAGGACAAACACCAGTAATGCCTTTTCTTGGGTGTTTACTGCAAGCATGAAATGGGACAGTGTTACAACAACCATCTGTTCTGGTTTCACAATCTCTCTTCAGAATGTTTCGCACAGACTCCTGTTACAGGTTGTTTTCTTTACAGTAACTGTAATTGAATAATTGTTCCACTCAATATAATGCATTACACCAAAGGCACATTTTTATATAGAATTAATATGATTTATGAACTCTGAAAATTAATAAAACAATAATAAAACAAAATGAACACAATAAGACCCTTCTCCGCATTTCACTTTGTGCAGCAAGGAATTAACCACTCGCATCATCAAAATGTAATGAAATGAAACTCAGATTAACATTAACAAGCACCATCATACTCATGAGAATGAACACAGGACATAAACTGATATTTCAGATGTTGTACCGTTCATGGAAGTACGACACAATCGCAGGTTTAAAGCGATACAGTTTATGCAAGTATTAAACATGTACAACCTCTAATTTTACACATAACAGGGTCAACAACGGTATTACCAAAATATTTTGTTCTGACTTCATTGTAACTTCGATTTAATATGCTCTAGGAACATGTTTGAGTTGTCCATTAACAGAGACACATACCTCTCTTCAGAATGTTTCACACAGACTGAAGAGTGCAGCACCAGGGGAATATACCATTGATCGAAGAGAGGGGTATACCACATCAGCAACACAAAAGAACATAACATTCTTCTAAACAAACACATGCAGTACAAGAAAGTAGTGTGATTATAATGTTCAATAAACACCTAGATTAAATGCGGTGTAAAAAAAAATCGCAATTTCCATTCTGCAATAATTTTATATATATTCCCAACCCCTCCCCCATAATGAAACGATGGATCATCCCTTACCCAGTCTTTCTGCACTTGGTTTTTCTTAACCAAAGTAACAAACAAAGTTTGATGAATTATAACACTTTCACACCATTACAATATGAAATTAATTCAAACTGGTTAGTACTGTAAGTGAAGACGCAGAGATCTTGCGAGATCTGTTAGTGTGTAATGGTCTGTTTCTGCAAGTCATTTGACTTGTTTTTTTGTTTTGTTTTTGAATCGTTTAAATTCAGGAAATACCTGTAAAATAATAGCATTTTTTCTGTTAAACGTTTAATGCAAATTTATGAAAATATTTTGCACTGTATTTAAATTAGGATATTTTACATGAATTGTTCCTTTGGCAACTATTACTACCAGTAATTTGACATGTATTTATTTATTTATTTATATAATTTTGTGAGCAATGGTGTCATCTGTCCATTTACACCATCTGGTGGTGATTTCACGAATTATTATCGCCATTTTTTTTTGTAAATTTACATACATATCTAGGTAATTTAAGAAAACAGAAAAATACTCTATAAATAATTATTTTTTTGTGTGTGTCATTAATGATATAATATTTAAAATAACAGCCAAATGATTAATTTTACAGACATAGTAATTTTACAGTTCTGTGTACAATTTATATTTATTTACATACGTGTATTATGTCATCATACCTCAAAATCTAATATGCATGACTCAAGTTTTGTTTGACGTTGCAGGTTGTTCTGTATCCAAATGCATTTTGTCAAGTGAAGTGAAATTAAACTGATATCTTATGATAAGGGAGTAGGGTGCAGATTAAAGGGACAGCTCACCCAAAAATTAAAATTAGCTGTTAATTTACTCATCCTCTGATCATCCATGATGTAGGTGATTATTTATTTTTTTCTTGAGTAGAGAGTAAATAATATTTTAGCTGAAACCGTGGTCATTGGTGGCTTTTGAAACCCTGGACAGTATTCATTAAACAGACTGCAATCAATGCATGTCTTCTGTCAAAACTGGAAGACAGTGGCACAAACAGGTATTACGGAATAAAACATTTATTATTATTGTCATTAAAGTCAGATATGTGCAGGAAGGGCAGAACATATGATTTAGAATTGGTTTTGGATGTTGTTAACCTCAGGCATTAGCTATATGAGTACACTTCATATCACTTTCACTATAGCCTACCTCCTCCTCAGTGTAAAGATCCAAATTATTTTTTGATTCAGAAAACTGCAATACAACATGCAATGCTGTAGTAATTTATTAATGTAGAAAGCAAAGATAAACAAAGTATGGGAGTGTTTATGGTGTAAATACAAAACCCCCTGGAGGAAGGATAAAGGTGCATAAGTAAAATAAAAAACAATCAGAAAACAGTAGTGTGATTCACGTTGCTTATAGGATCAGTGGACTGTAGTGTAACATCATCTTGTTTCACTTAATCTGGCAATGAAATCAGAAGGAAAAAATTATTAAGGCAACAGAAACATATAGTACATATTGTAGCGTCTGCGTAGAATCGTGCATGATCTTTGGGTTTTATGGCTTAAGAGACCCTTTTAGCTTTTGACATTTGCATATAAATTACAGTCCTGGTCACAGACTTTACACTTATATGGGTGCTAAATGGCCAATGGTTCCCCCCCACTATCAAGGAGATGCTAAACAGTTTCACCACTCTTGTCTTCCCATTGAATTTCAAACACATTCCAAAGATACGTAAATGACCCCCGGGGCCAGGCAGCAATGGGCCTGGCTGACCAGCAACCCACACACACACACATAAAGACATTTCTTTATTTAGACTATAATTAATCCAGGTCAACAAGAGGCAACAAGTATTTCCTCACAGTCGTGTGCCAGTTCACAAAGTGGGTAGAATGCCTCCCAGCACCTAATGAAACTGCTCAAACTACAGCATACCTCCTGATGAATCACATCTTCACTAGGTTCGGGCTGCCGCTGAGAGTCAACTCAGACAGAGGCAATTGATAAATGATTATTTTGTCTGCTCGGTGGACGGACAGATCAGGTAATGGTAATATTGATTCTGCTACAGTTAATTCGAAGATCTAATCTTAATATTTATTATTAATCATAACCAGTTATAATTAGTCATAAATATTTCCCTTTTGAGCTGATTTACTACAATATATACAAATAAAAATTTCTACACACCACGTCTCTCTCCTTTTATCACATACCTGAATATACCTCAACTTCACAGTGTGAGGAATTCATTGCGTCCAGGCAGAAAAAGGTTGACGTATCGCCCCTTAATAGGCTTAAACTCAAATGTTTTAGTGTTTCCAAGTGGGATGGGTCCAACAGTTGCAGCCCTATGAAGACACACAGAAACAGAGAAAAAGAGAGGGGCGCATCAGATATACTTCTGTCAAAGGCAAGTTTGTATTAGAAGGATTTACAATTGCTTAGACTAAATGGAGCTATAGTTTCAAAAACTGTGTGTAAGCATAAAAAAAAAAAAAACTGTAAACGATTTATTCAAAGCAATTTTATTATATTTATAAATGTTCTAATCCTTTATGTAAGTATTAAGAGAGAGACAGCATATTACAGCTCATTATTGTTGCCGTTATTCTCCAGGCTGTTGCCGATACGGATCTGAATACCCTCGATCCTCTTTTCACAACAGTCTCCACGATTAGTGATGCTAACCCTGGTTACCCTGTAGACGTCCAACAAGTCAACTCTCCACCAGGGGTTCATGTCCCCGTTAGTCACGTTGCATGAGCCGAGCATGGAAATCGACTGCCTGTTGCCATCGACAGCATTTTGAGCAGCTGCTAATGTTGGATAAATGTATGTGGAAGACTGAACAGCTTTGCCTCCAAGAGCAAGATTCCTTGTTTAACAAAATAACCGACAGTTATTATTATTATTATCGATATGTATTGGTAGAGCAGCATATGCCGTGACACAGTTTAAGACCATTTTAAAGGGCAGCCTATTATGCAAAATCCACTGTAACATGGTGTTTGGACATAAATGTGTGTTATCAGTGTGTGAACATAACCACTCTACAATGATAAAATCCACCTGCTCCTTATTTTGAATCCCTATTAAACCAAATCAGTCTCATGATTATCTGAGCAGTGTGACGTCACATCGTTTAGGCCCCGCCCACGGCCGCTGACTGACAGTCCTGCATTACTGTAGTTTCTGCCCTCAGCAAGCTGTGTTTGGTTGTACGCGCTCGAGCAGCTGTAATGTCAACTTTCCCCTTGTCCAAATACCCGCACTTGCAATGCACTTGACCACTTATATGACGTATTTCCTGTATTTGGTCCAAGTGTTCAAATGAGCATGAAGACCACAACTGTGTGTAGAACTTTTCATTACCTGATAGGACACACTTATAGTGTTGTAAAAATGCAAGTGTTTACAGAGCTTTATTTTTATTTTCAATACTTTGCATTTTAAAATCAACATCTAAATGTCTGTTCAGTAGTCCCTATAACAGATGACACTATTTAATTTTGTGTTGCTTCTAATTAAGTGATAAAAAGCAGTTGCAAATGTTGTACAAAATAAATATCACCACTACTCATTTGCAACTCTTTGTTTTACTACCAAATTATATGTAATATCTAATTATTATTCATATTTAACATAAATTGGAAAGGTTTCTGTGACCTCTCGCGAGATCTCGGCAAAAAGTCTCACAATTTATGATGCATGATGGGATACACTAAGCCTCGAATACGTGTATATGTTTATACAAGTTTACAATGCTGTTGCAGATGAAATATAACACAGATAACATTAAATAAATACTTTTTTACCAGGTTAAATGTTGTTGATTATTATTAACTCGAACCCCTTTATCTAAACCTCTCTACTTAACAGTCTGTCGCGCACATCCATGTTTGTCGTTTTTTGACGCGTTTTATTCATGTTTGTAGTTCTCAACCGAATCTTTCGTCAAAGCGCAATGGATTGTGGGTAATATTAGCCATCAGAGTGTGCACGGATCCACACTTCAAAAATCTATCTGAAATAGTAGACTATCCAGGGACTTTTCGCATACTCTTTTCAACATACTATGCTTTGGGACACACTTATTTTAATCTTACATACTATTTAGGATGGATAGTATAAACATTGGGACGCAGGGCAAGTGTGGGTATTTGGACAAGGGTAATGGCCCTGTCCCAAAATGGCACACTTCACGTGCATTTGCGGTCTTGCGGACTTACAATGGCTGCCGCGTGAGCGTGTGCGTTAAGTCCACGAGACTCTTCAATTTAGCTTTCAGAAGGGTGCTCGCAAGCGCACCCCTTGCGCTCTCGATGCACACTTCTGCCGAGCCCGCACCAACAGTCAAAGCAGCATTACGTCATGAAAGTGTGGACTCAGGCCACGAGGGTTTAGGGTGCGATTTGGGACAGGGCCAATGTCTAGTGAGCAATGCTGGTGTTCTGTGTTTGGATGTAAGACTGAACATAAGAGTCTTCATTTTCTCGCAACATCTGAGCCACTGAGGACGCAGTGGATTACTTTTATTTTTGAAGCTAATGCACCTCAAAATCATGTCGTTATAGTGTTTAGCTAATGTTTTAACCGTATTTCTGTGCGTGTCATTTCAGCACATAGCGAACGTTATCATAGAATTTGTGTGTATGTGTCGCAATATTACATCTTATAAAAAGAGCATAATAGGTGCCCTTTAAGTTTAAAAGTTAAAGAATATTTTCTTTGCACCTATTAATAACTCTGGGATTAGAAACTGACATGTATTATTATTATTATTATTATTATTGAGTTTACTGGCTGGTGGTTTTGCTGTTGTAAACACTACTGTTGCTGTTGTATAAAAAAACATATTCTGTCATATTTAAAATATAAATCTATTCTAATCTAAATTTATTTATTTTTGAATTATAATAAAAACAGGACTGATAAGTATAATTTGGGGGATGAGAAAATCAGGAAAAGTCTGTATAAGTTTTACCAGTGCTGTGATAGCCTAATTATTTTTAAGGTACTCTACGTTGCGTTTTTTGAATAAATACTCTAATAATAGTAGTTCAAAGTATGAATAGTTTTTAGTCAAATAAACCATAAAACCAGACCCCTCGACGCCCGTGAAACAGGGCCAGTGTAAATACATCCATTTAAATTCAATGAAGCAGGATAGTCTATGCATGACCTGATGTTTTATTCGTATCCAAAATGTTGCTTACATGATGACCAATGGAGGCGTGTGAGAATTCGGGACCTAAAGATAACGGTCAAAGCAATGCAAAATCGCACAAAATGAATGGCGACTGTAGAAAACAAAAGCTGAATCCCAGACATTTTTGATGATTTAGAAATGTTTTTTTAGGTCCAAAAAGAGGACATGTCCAGGAAAAAGAGAATGTATGGTCACCCTAGTTAAACCAGATCGAGCATCATAAACATCGGAAGATGATAAAACATTTGAAACATTTCTTACAGCTCATTGTTGTTTCCGTTGTTCTCCAGCTTGTTACCAATACGAATCTGAACTCCTCTGAGTCGCAACAGTCTCCACGATTAGTGATGGCAAGAGAGTCAGCTCTCCACCATGGGTTAAACTCAGCTTTAGTGTGAGTGCATGAGCCCTTCCCGTAATTTGCATCTCTGTTTCCATCTACTGCACGTTCAGCAACTCTCTCAATGTGGAGTAAGTAGGACTGCACCGCTCTGGCATTAAGAACAATATTCCCTGTTCAATCAATAAAAAATAAGACAGCTTCAAAGCAATACAAACAAATCAATCAATCAATCAATCAATCAATCAATCAATCAATCAATCAATCAATCAATCAACCAACCAACCAACCAACCACAAGCTTCCAATTACCATATTTCAGCCTATAATTTTAATAATTTAATTTGATTGATATGTACTATGACGACTCACAATGGTTACAGATAAACATACCTTTCAAATTAGCAACACACAGCCCAGTAAAAAGTGTTAGTACCAAAATCACACTTATGGCCATCCTGATTTAAGACATAACAACACATCACATCATCCCAGCATATGAAGAAATCCTTTTCAATTTCTCATGCTCATTTACACAAAAGAAAAGGAATATAGCCCAGACTGAACACCTGATAAAACTGCAAAGTTTTTTAATGCAGTTAAAAAAACTTTTCAATTGCATCTGTTTTCATTCATGTTTTTTCACAAATTCAGTCTTGATTAATATAATTTAAGCTAGCTGCTCGCAATGATCAACAAACACTTGGTTTATTATTTATTGTTTTTCTGAAGTATGAACATGACATTTACACTGATATTAAGGTTTTGTGAAAGGAAAAATACAACAATAACTAAAGAAAAGTGGCACAACGTTGTTTCTTTTGGCAATGAGCTTTGTTACAAGTT
>NW_015546120.1:130760-134295 GCF_001515605.1 Sinocyclocheilus anshuiensis | reverse complement strand
ATATATATATGTATGTATATATATATATATATGTATGTGTATATGTGTGTGTGTGTATATGTATATATGTATATATGTATGTATGTATATATGTATATGTATATATGTATGTATATATGTATATGTACATATGTATGTATATATGTATATGTGTATATATATGTATATATGTATATGTGTATGTATATATGTATATATGTATGTGTATGTATATATGTATGTGTATGTATATATGTATGTGTATGTATATATATATATATATATATATATACACCTTGCTACGTGTACTGTGTTAGGCTAACCGAGACTTGTCATTTGCACTTATATATTGTTGCTCTTTTGTTAGTTTTGACTGCTTTTATTGTCCTCATTTGTAAATCGCTTTGGATAAAAGCGTCTGCTAAATGACTAAATAAATAAATAAATAAAAATAAACCTCAAATTATGTTGGCATTAGTGGAATTGCATTAGCATATAGGGCCGTCATTAGTTTGTAATGGTAAATTAAGAGGTATCATATCAATCACAAGTTCAGTAAGGAGTACCACAAGGCTCAGTACTAGGACCATTGCTTTACACCCTGTACATGTTACTCCTGGGAGATATCATCAGGAAACATGGTGTTAGCTTTCACTTTATGCTGATGATACTCAGCTCTATATTTCTTCACAGCCTGATGAAACATACCAGTTCACAAAACTAACAGAATGCAGAGTTGTTAATAGTTGGACCAAAAACCTCCACACATAATAACATAGAATACTCTCTAAAATTTGATAGCTGCTCTGTCAAGTTATTGTTAGGAACCTAGGTTTGCTATCTGATAACAATCTTTATTTTGAAAGCCACACGTCTAGCATTTGTGAAACTGCATTTTTTCCATCTTAAAAAAAATATATCTCTAAATCACGACATATTCTCTCAATGTCAAATGCAGAAATGTTAATTAATGTGTTCATGACCTCAAGGCTAGATTCGAATGAAATAAACCAAGATAAAAATACCCTCACAAATTTCAGAAGCACCCTCAATGATATGATTCTGGAACTGGGCCTGGTCGAAATTCTGGATTGTTCTGCATTATGTAAGGCAATGTTTATTGCATTAACTACCATGTCAAATCATGCTTACAGTATGCTTGCTTTTCTATTAAAATTATCAGTGGTTTGGGAACATAGATGCTTTATTAACAAATAATTGATCTGAAGCATTTATTGGGATGTGCACCTAACTTGAAACTATTTCATGGAAATCTAGTCTACTTAATTGTGTTTTAAAGGGAAAGTTAAAACACTACAAGATTAGTGTCCTAGCACTGATCCTAACTTGCCTTTATGTCCTCCTACAATATTTGTCTGAGATGACGGGGCTTCTGGTTAAACACGAAGAAGAACACATCATAACTGTCCAAAAGCAAATCCTCTCTACATTTGCAGAAAGGAAAAGAATAGTATAAAACAGTATGGGGAGTGGGAGTTATTATTTTATGATTATTATTATTATTTTTGGGGGGATAATAATCCCCTAACAAAGGGGAATAATTTATATAACTAGCACATCGTCTTTATAAAATTGATTTTAATCAATTGATTTAAATTGATTAAATAATTGATTTGGTTTCAATTAGGGGTGAGGGAAAAAATCGATACAGCATAGTATCACAATATTCTCTGCGGCAATACTGTATCGATACACGGACGCCAAGTATCGATCTTTTATTATACTATTTGGTAGAATAATAAAATCAATTTATTTACAATCCACTAGATGGTGGTGTTGAGTTTTTTTTTCTGGTGAGTTCAGCTGGGTCACCTTCAGCATGCAGTAAGTTAGTAAAATAAAGAGGGCGGCATCAATATTTTATATAAGCATGTGTTCTGTCCAATATTTACCCAGCGCTGGGTTGCCAAATATCCCAGAAATGGTTGTTTTACCCCAGAATTTTTAGTGTGTAGGTTACCCTACTACTACAGTTCATGTTGAAGCAGGGAAACCCTGCTGTTTTTTAGTGTTCTTTTATGTGTAAAACTAAATTACACATAACATGGATGGAGCCAAACTTTGCAAATGTTGTAAACCATTTGCATAAAGCAAATAAAAGATAAACAAGATGTAAGTCTTGCTTATCTTCATGAATTCAGATTGTAGCTCAGAGGGTTTTTGTTTTTTAATAGTTGCATTAAGCCATGTCATGATTTCATGATTTCGTTAAGCCATATCTTGATTTCAGTTTGAATTCAACCAAATGAGCAGCCTAAATGAGCCTTATCACCAATGCCCACAAACCTCAATAAACTGGAGCAACGCTGTAAAGAAGAGTGGGCCAAAATTCCTCCAGAACGATGTGAGGGACTTATAAATTCATACTGAAAGTTATTACTTCAACTTTTTGCTGCTATAAGTGGATCTATAAGCAATGAAATCATAGGGTGTCCTTAGTTTGTCACCTATGGCTTTTCCATTTTGGCCTAGTTTTTGTTAAATTAATAATAACATGGTGTGATATGTAATGTGTAGTTGTTCATCTGAGGTTTTATTTTCCAAATTTTAGACCTGCCAAGGACCAGATTATTATTATTTTTTTAAACAGATACAGAAAACCATGGACTTCAATAGGGTGTCCTTTCTTCTTCACTTACTATTTCTGAAGGTGGCAGCTGCAGTAACACAATGACTTTACCAATTGGTTATTGTCTAAATGCACTTATTCCATAAACCTATGGCTATATTAATGCAGCATTAATGCGATTAGCACTGTTGTCTGAATTTCTTCAGCATCATTGTGTGAACCCTTATTTTTTATTTTTTGTACTTTCACAACCTTCACTTTACACACACATTGCACAAAGGCAATGATTTTATCTTCTTTTTTTTCCCTGCAAGACTGAATATAGTTATGCAATTGTGGTAGACCACATCATACACAACCTCTCCCTGTAAAAACCGTGTATCATACGAAACAATACAGTTCTAATCTATACAATTTGAATGGTAAATGTTGCAACTTCAGAAGCATCAGTGAATACGCCTAAAAGTTAACAACAGCCAGAGGCGAGAGTGACAAGGAACTGTAGAACTGGTGACCGAAATAGAGAAAAAAACCTTGGGAGAAACCAGGCTCAGTCGGGGCAACAGTTCTCCTCTGGCCAGACGAAACCAGCATGGTGTGGTTTAAGTCCAGGCTGCAACACAAGTCAGACTGGATTTATATCATTCAGAAAATTCCTCCAGTTCTTCTCTTTGATTATTGTGGTACATCACATGGTGAAGTAGTCGAAGCTGGCCACAGGGTCTGTGCAGAGGACTGGTTTGGTTCTCATGGTCTTTGCTGAGCATCTGTGCCGATGGCTATGTAGTCGGTGAGGTCTTCGCAGGGGATCTGTCTCCATGGCTTGTCTAGTTGTTGTGGTCTCCACTGACATTCAGGGCTGTTGGGATTATCACTAGGTGCTGATCCACCATCTGATCTAGATATGGACTGGATTCAGTAACCTTGGAAATATATATATATATATATATATATATATATATATAT
>NW_015546120.1:122222-129688 GCF_001515605.1 Sinocyclocheilus anshuiensis | reverse complement strand
TATATATATATATATAACTATTGTAATATTACATGGAACACAAAGGTTTTGCAAGAGAACACAAAAGATTTGAAAAATATTTTTTCCTCCCACCCCGTATTTTTCCCACCAACATGTCCCTTTAGGGGTTCTGTAGTATACATACAGATAAGGTTATATTAAATGACTTAACCTGTGATATAAGATTTTGAAAGAAATAAATAATTCAGATAAATCACAAGCCTCTCAAATAAAGAGACAAACAAATGACTCAGTGTATGGACATGGACAAGAATTATACGTTCACATAAAAGAGTTCCATCAAACTGATTCATCGCAACTGAAACACCACTAGGAGAAACAAAAACATGATTGTGTCACTGCAAACCATGTGTCCTCCTTACAGACACTGTAGGTTATTTGAAATCAAAACTTATCTTTTCTCTTTTGTAGATCACATCATGATGCCATCCTCATTAATCCAGGTCCTCCAGCACTTTACCAACTGAACACAGACAGAAAATATATTGATGGGAATCAGAACAAAGTCAGACGATGGACATATGGAAGAAGAGACAGAAACAAGCAGAACAAAGTCATACTGCTGGTGGGAGAAACCGGTGCTGGAAAAACCACCCTCATCAACACCATGATCAACTATTTACTGGGAGTGAAGTTTGAGGATGAAGAGTTTTACCAAATCACAGAAGAAGAAGATTTAGAAGAGTCATTAACCCAGACATCTACTCCATCGGTGACAGAATGGAGAAAAAACCTTGGGAGAAACCAGGCTCAGTCGAGGGGCCAGTTCTCCTCTGGCCAGACGAAACCAGCATGGTGTGGTTTAAGTCCAGGCTGCAACACAAGTCAGACTGGATTTATATCATTCAGAAAATTCCTCCAGTTCTTCTCTTTGATTATTGTGGTACATCACATGGTGAAGTAGTCGAAGCTGGCCACAGGGTCTGTGCAGAGGACTGGTTTGGTTCTCATGGTCTTTGCTGAGCATCTGTGCCGATGGCTATGTAGTCGGTGAGGTCTTCGCAGGGGATCTGTCTCCATGGCTTGTCTAGTTGTTGTGGTCTCCACTGACATTCAGGGCTGTTGGGATTATCACTAGGTGCTGATCCACCATCTGATCTAGACATCTGCGATCACTGTTTATGAGGTGTTTGTTGAAGAAAACCCAACATCTCTGACCATCATTGACACCCCAGGATACGGAAACACTGAAGGATACGAGAAAGACAGAGATATTTCTAAGTATCTGAGCAGATTATTCTCAGATGAGGACGGGATTCATTATATTGATGCAGTGTGTTTTGTGATGAAGGCGACTCAGAATCGAATCTCTGGAAAAGAGCTTTACATATTTCACTCAGTTCTGTCTCTGTTTGGTAAAGATATAGAGAACAACATAGTGTTTCTGTTCACACATTCGGATGGACGACATCCAAGAGATGCTCTCAGTGCCAGTAAGAAAGCCCAGATTCCCTGCAGAAGAGATGGGAAAAAACAACCTGTTCATTTCTTATTCAACAACCAGCAGAAAGAGAAGAGAGACAAATGTTATGAGCGAGTTTTGAATTCCGCCTGGGAAATGGGAGACGAAAGCATGAATGAGTTTTTGACACTCCTGGAAGAAAAGAACAGAAAAAGTGTTGACGACTTGAGATGTGTGTCTCTAATCTGAAGGAGCGAATCTCTGAGAAGGAGTTAAAAACTGAAGAACTGACTGACATTCAGGAAAACCTTAAAATGCAAAGAGACAAGATTAAGCTCTAATGAGAATGTTCAGTTTACAGTAGTACCTCAGCTTTTAACAGTTGGATGTTTGATTGTGTGTGTGTGTGCGTAATAATATTGTGCAATCAATTGGTGTAGCCTACCATGAGTGAAACATAGGGGTGGATAAACTGAACCTGAATAAATGATCATTGAAGGAAGCGTGAATTCGGCTATATTCTATACAATTCCTAAGAAGAATGTGCGAGGAGCTTCTCTTCAGTGGTGATACTAAAACAAAGTGTTCTGAAACAATTAAGCTTTTGATACTAATAGATTTAAACTGGGTTCATTATTGAAGCTTCACTGTCATCCACTGGCCAGTAAGATGAAGAGCATCTTTCAGGGGCTTGTTTTACAACCCATTCATCAGGTTCAATGATGAAATCACATTGAGTTTAAAAATTGAGTTTGTGTGTATTTTTCATTAAAGCATTTATACATTTATCATGTAAACAAGGTTCATGTTTTAATGAGTCACGAAGACAATGTAAATAAATAAATAAAACCAATAAGAGTGGGTTGAATTGTTATCCGATTACAATTATACAGTTATTTGAATGTGTTTATATATTTAATGTAGGCTTTATTTCTGCCTAGAAACAAATGATATTTCTCTGAATTTCCAATCATAAAGCAACAACAACAACGAGCTGCAGGTAAAACAGAAAGTGAAAATAATATGAGAAGTTACTCTACTTGTGCGGGTTACTTTTCTGTAATCAACAGTGGATTTAACGAAGTTAGATATACAACATATTAATTACACTGTTTGCAGGATGGAAATGGAGTGACTGTCCAGCACTAATTCACCTACAGAGAGCTGATTGTTCAGTCTCCAGGTAAGTATCAGTAAGGAGGGACATAAAAAGTGAACTTCACCATTGTGCTCAAGTTTTTTTTTTTTTTTTTTGGAGAATTATGAGATTTAATGCAGGGGCAAGACTAAATAAATGTTTGTGGCAGGAACAGAGATTTAGCTTTCCTGACTGTATGAATCATTTATGATAGTTGGGTGAAAAAAAATAAATAAAATAATGCGGTGGTAATCATTTTTGCAAAAGCTTTTATTCTTCTGTAAGAAATGGTTTTGACCTGTTTTATCATCCAGCATGTGAAAACCATGAGAAAAGTAACCACTTTCATTTATCTAGACACGTGATTTGAGGAATCATCCATACCTGCAGCACAGACACTGAAGGACAACGCACACACTTGACTCTTCCTGAGGTTTGAGCACATCACTAACACTAGATAAGTGCAATAATAATAAACTAAAACGCAATTAAATATTATCTTCTGCCTGAAGCAATCATTTTCCTCAGTTTTACAGAGACACCTGCTGCGATGTTTAACATGAGATTGAAGGGCATCTTAGAGTATGACCAGATTGTAGATTTAAAAAGGTTAGTGTCAAAATCCATGTGTAATCTTATTCATAATCTTATTCATTCCTGTCACCTTAAGAGATAACAACAATCAACATTTAACATTTACTTTTGTCTTACGTCCTATAAGCAAGGCATCGGATTGTTCGCACAACAGCGTTTTTCTTGCACGAATAGGTAAACAAGTCAACTTGTTTTTTGCCTACTTCAAAATCATAACATCATTAAATATAAAAATAGTCTAATAGCCTACACCAAACTCAATGTCAGCATACTGTTGTTGTTGTTTTTTTTAACATATTGACATATGGCATAGAATAACATATCAACAAACCAACAATAGGCTACTGTTTCTGGGTCCAAGCCATAACTTGTTTCGAGTGAAAATACAGTAAAAATAGTAAAAAATCTCAGTAGCCATTTATGAGGACTCAAGGGTGCAAAACTACTGAGTTTAGTTCCAACCCTGCTCCAACACACATACCATGCAGTTTTCTAAAAAAGCCTGAAGGACTTGATGAACTGGTTCATGTGTGTTGAAGCTAAACTCTGCAGGGCTGTGGAACTAAGTTTTCGACCCCTGCTTTATCATATAGCACACCTTTAAGCTAAACTTTTAATAACTCACAGTGCACACTAGGGGTGGGAATCTTTTGGTATCTCACAATTCGATTCTAAATCAATTCCTACACATGTAAAACTAAAACAATGAGTAGTCTTCACTGTATGAATAAAACATAAATTGATTCTTAATAAAGATACATTTCTCTTTTGTTGTTGTTTTTGTTTAACATTAATAAAAAAATGCCTGCTGTCCCTTTAAGACCAAATAAACGGATCCAATATACAGACACACATCCGGTTTTATCCTAACTGTTTACTTTCACATAGGACATGGCCGACCATGATATGCAATAAGCCATGAAAGAGAACTTAATTCACGGTCACATGCTAGGCGGTTTTTGCGCGCACTCCGGTTGTGTGTGTCCATCTGCGCAAGCACGTGGCTTATTGAAGTTAAAAATTATTTTAATTAGAAAAAAAATAATTACCAAATCATTTGAAAAAATTATTTTACACTTTATTTTACGGTGTCCTTGCATGTTACATGCGCTTTCTATAGTAATGACAACAACTCATGCATAATTACATGCAACTAACTCAGTCACTCATTAAGACAGTGATGTGCTGCCATCTACTGGCAGATGTAGCGTCATATTTTCATATTTTAATTATTTTCAGTGATTTTACAGTTTTGAAGTAAGAATTTGACAAAAGATAACACATTTAATAAGGTTACAAGGTGCATACAATTTAGATATGTTCTTATTCAAAGTGAATGTAGCAGTCAAAGGATGGAGAGGAGAAACAGTTGATAAAGTAAAGATAAAGCCATTAACACAATAAAACTATGAGATAAACACTAACAAGTCATATTTATTTGTATAGTGATTTCAAAATCAGTTTTACATAAAGTTAGGTTAGGCTAAATGGCTTAAAATGTTTTGCCTCCAGTGATCATCTTTATAGTAAGTCTAGTTCATGTTAAATTTGCCTATAGAAATAGAAATTTGATTTCTGTTTATAGTATATGTACAGACAGTGAGGGACATTGTGAAGACAGCATCCAAGCAGCCGTTTCAGATGAGCAGGTAGGCAAATAGGGACGCATGTTTGATGAAATGCAATATAGATCACTATGAGTATGATATGATTGTGTGATGGTGTGATTTCTCTTTTTTAATGAGGTTTATTTGATTAGAAAAAAAATGCATTTAGATGTACAAACAAGACTGCATAATAAACATAAATTAACTGCTTAGAACAGACTATAGCCATGTGGTTGTTTTTGCTGTTTTAGTTGAATGTCTAAGTGGACTTCTTGTTATTATATCAGTTCCAAGGTGAAAGTAGCAGCAGATCAGACCAATCAAAAGAAGGAGAGGAAAAACTTCAGTTCAGGTAAAAGCAAACAAACACAACTAAAGAGACCAATGGAGATGTTAAAGATGCCAAATACTGGCTTTTGTGTTAGGAATAACTGACACCAGGTTGTTGTTTTATTTTTAGGAAAACAATGCACACCCTGATGTAGCATTTTATTGTGTGAATTATTGTTCTAATAATTCAATGGGTCTGAGTCAATTATTTCACTTATAAAACAGTTCCCTATCGATACTTCACTCGTACTGCGTTTGTTTAAGACGCTTGGGGGGAAAACTCCTTTTTCTCAGATGACTGAAGCCTTTCAATAATGCAGTGTAACTGCACGGCCATTGGTTCGTGCAGTGAATTAAAAATGAACCAAGGGCTCAGCAGCAGAGCTGCGCGAGCCTATGGCGGTAAAGCCCGCCAAAGCCCGCCAGAATGGGCGGGGCCCTCTGGCTATATAAGCGGCACATCACCTTAGGATCCTCAGATTATTCTCCTTCAGCGACAACTACCAGATCTTCGCTCTACGAGACTACGAAGCCTTCGCCGTGATCAAGCCTTGAAGCAGATCGAGAGACCCCTTTCTGCTCGGCCATTCTCGCCACTTCACGCCGCCTTGCGCTGCAGCAGCGACGGTCTCCGTTACCCTGCCACTATCTGGCGATATAAAAGAGCAAATTTCAAAGAGCAAATTTTCGGCGTTGTTTCAAATGCCACGCCGTCACTGTCGCTCGTGCAGGGCCCCCCTGCACACCGCTGACGGTCACGGCGAGTGTGTTTCATGCTTGAGTGCCGCCCACGCTGAAGCAGCACTCATTGAGACGGAATGTTCTCATTGCGAGGATATGAGTCTCGCCTCTCTGCACTCGCGGAAAGCTTTCTTTTCAGAGAGCGACTCCGCCCCTCGCGCCCTCCCGCTTTCTTCCTCCCAGGAGCCTGTGAGGAAAAAGCAGCGGGGCAGAGGAACTCAGCGCTCGGTGACGAGTGAGCCCACGCCGGCTGAGCCCCCGCATGCCTCACTCTCTTCGCTCAGAGATGTTTCTCCAGTCCACTTCTCCCTCCCAGACCAGCGTCCCTCTGCGGCTGCGAGCGATCTGGTCTCATTTGGAAGAAGCGAGTGTGACGCCATGGACGACAGCATGTTGTTGGAGGCTTCAGATGCGGAGGAGCTGTCGGGCTCGTTCGTCGACCCCGCCCCCTTGCCATCTGCACAACCCAGCACGGGCATGGACGCCAAGCTTTTCCGCGTCCTGTCTAAAGCGGTGGAGGAGCTGGGTTTGGAGTGGTCTCCGCCGGAGGAGTGGAGTGGAGTGGTTATGGATGCTAGAATGCTAGGCCTCATGGCCTCGGTGTCTCCAGTACTATAGTTGGGCCTGCTCCGCATGCGGCCCCTTCAGTATTGGCTGAAACCACGAGTTCCATCCCGCGCCTGGCGTCTGGGACACCTTCGCGTCAACGTAGTCCGGACCTGTGTTTCAGCCCTGGCCCCTTGGAAAGATCCTCGTTGGATGGAACGGGGCGTGCCCCTCGGAATGGTCTGCAGAAGGAAGGTAGTCTCGACAGACGCCTCCAACACGGGTTGGGGAGCGCTGTGCGATGGCAAACCAACTTTCGGCCACTGGTCGAAAGAGGAAGGCAGTTCACATCAACTGCCTGGAAATGCTGGCAGTGTGTCTGTCCTCTTTGGATGGAACGGGGCGTGCCCCTGGGAATGGTCTGCAGAAGGAAGGTAGTCTCGACAGACGCCTACAACACGGGTTGGGGAGCGCTGTGCAATGGCAAGCCAGCTTTCGGCCACTGGTCGAAAGAGGAAGGCAGTTCACATCAACTGCCTGGAAATGCTGGCAGTGTGTCTGGGCCTTCGAACCTTTCTGCCAGACCTAAGGGAACACCACGTCTTAGTCCGCTTGGACAGCATGACGGTAGTGTCCTATGACAACCAGTCATATGACAACCAGTGCTTGGCGTTTGTCTCCTTCATGTACACTCTTGGCCCTCAGTGAGTTCCGAGGCTGTACTGAATTATTTCGGGACGATGATACAAGGCAGGGCCGACCTCTTGTGAGTTTAGCCCTACTGCATTTTGTGGGGCTTCCCTGCAAAATACTTGGTCCCTCTGGGTCCCCTTGGGTGCTTAAGGCAAATTCAAGTACCGTATTGGCCCGAATATAAGACGACCCTGATTATAAGACGACCCCCCTTTTTCTAGATGTACCTTTTGGAAAAAGGCTTTTTAAAAACCAAATCTTGTTTTTTCTCAGTAAAACACATTTTGTCTTCAATTATTTTCATATTGCATATTTTTCCTATTTGAATTTTTGTTTTGAAAGTATGGTAAAAACTGGTAAAATGTACCAACAATCACATTAAAAAAAATACACT
>NW_015546120.1:120582-122191 GCF_001515605.1 Sinocyclocheilus anshuiensis | reverse complement strand
TTGGCGGGCTTTCCCGCCATAGGCTCGTGCAGCTCCACTGCCGAGCCATTGGTTCATTTTTTATTCACTGCACGAACCAATGGCCGGTGCAGTTACACTGCGTTATTGAAAGGCTTCAGTCATCGGAGAAAAATGAGTTTTCTCCCCAAGCATCTTAAACAGACGCAGTACTTGTTCCGTATCTCAGGGAACCGAGGTTACGTTAGTAACCGAGTACGTTACCACACCTCAATAGATTGTTTGGATTTTTTATTTTAAGAAATTTGTCAGGTATTTGTCTATAAAATGTTCCTGTGGGTGGGACTTTTTAATGTTAGTGCTAATAACAAAGACTTGAGCTATTGATGATAAGACAATATACAGATGATGCAGTTTAGCGAGAGACAGAGAGAGAGAGAGAGAGTAAAAGAGTATAGAGCTCTCAACAGTGTTCGACAACAGCACCTGTACTAATAGCAAAGCTTGAACAGTTTAACTTCAAAAACAGCAATGTTACCAGGACTCTATTGAGAAACAACAATTGTATTTGTGTGCATTTAAGTTTTTGTTTAATCCAAGTATGTCTTACTGTATGTATGTGTGTTTGCTGTGTACTTTTACTACTGGACTGTTGCTTGAGTCTAATTGGCTGATGAACATTTCAAGGTGTGCAATTATTTTCATGTCTTCTATGAGGGACAGGGTAAAGTCAGAATCCACGTAGATGTTTTATATAGAATTAAACATATCTGATAGGAAAGAAACAAAATTAATATACTTCAGAGTTACTTGGTGTGTAACAGGGTTTCTTGTCAAGTTGGTTTCAGGGTTGAACCTAATGTTAGGGAACAGCTGAGCACAGGCAACAGGTACTGCAACAAATTTATTGATACAGAAATTACCACCTGCTTAAAGCCTGCACATCCTTATCCCAAGTTTAGCCTATAGTACAGGGGTATTTAATTAAAGTTCCAAGATGTCTGATCTCTATATTTCTTTCCCAGCGGAGGTCCGGACGAATATACAGTATACTGTATAAATGTGCAGGGCCTAAAATTAACAATGGCCAAGTGCCAAATGCGAGTAAAAATCGGCTTTGGCGAGTATTTGAAACTGTGTCAATCACCAGATGGCCGGTAACATTTTTATAAATTCTAACAGTGCAATGTTGTGAGAGCATAAACGTGAACAAATGTGAACGACGCTCCGTGCAGTTGACGGGTCAGTGCTGCTTCGTCACAAAAATGTAAGACTTTGCAATGTAAATATTGAAGAGCAAAAACACACGAAATGATACACGTTACTCGCGCTGTGTGGGAAGTTTAAACATCGGAAGCCCCGGCCTGAAAGGCGCATCTTGAGCTCTGCTTCCTTCCTGCGCTTGAACGGACAAATTCACACAAAATTATGTCAAAAATAAGGTGACCTGGACATGTTCGGTTCCGTGGCCACGACATATTAATGTTAATATGTCGTGGGAACGTAATAAAATAGGTTTGTTTTAGATGCATCGGCGCTGCGCAGACCGATCGGCGTATGACATCAAAGTACCGCGAGTGTGATTAGAGAGCAGACAACTCTTTAAGCTTTTGAATCGCTCTCGCGGTACTTTGATGTCATACGCCGATCG
>NW_015546120.1:120084-120516 GCF_001515605.1 Sinocyclocheilus anshuiensis | reverse complement strand
ACCGATCGGCGTATGACATAAAAGTACCGTGAGTGCGATTAGAGAGCAGACGACTCTTAAAGCTTTTGAATCGCTCTCGCGGTACTTTGATGTCATACGCCGATCGATCTCCGCAGCGCAGATGCATCTCAAACAAGCGTATAGTCCTGGCCATGAGATAATTTTGTCGAGGTAATGACATCCATTTCTCGTGGCCAGGAGTTTAATAAGTAAACAAACCTGCGGGACCACAGCAACCTGCGATTATCAGAGATGGATTTATTGATATTTTATTTTGAATTAAGAATTTGTTATATATGAAAAATATTTCTGGCTGGTAAATTTCCTCAAGTCACCGGCCATCTGCTGGTCTGGCAAAAAGTTAGTTATAGGCCCTGTATGTATATATATATATATATATATATATATATATATATATATATATAAGTTTTT
>NW_015546120.1:118158-119968 GCF_001515605.1 Sinocyclocheilus anshuiensis | reverse complement strand
TATATATACTAGTTTTTCTAAAGAAATATTGTCCAACAGCGACACCAGCAGGTAAAGTTACAGTGGGAGTCCACGTCTCTCTCGCCTCCCCTGAGCCCATTGAGTTTTAACAGACCCCCTAAAGCGTGCTGTGAGGTTGATGGGGGTGCTTGAGAGTGAATGGGGGAAAGTCATGTGAGAGGAGACGATGCCTCCATCGCGATATGATTGGATCTGACTGGTTATGTTCGGCTGTGGTTGGTTCAATCCCACCTCTTGTGTTTGTGTGCATTTGCCAATCAGTCTGAATGAACAATATAATGGCGTTAAAGGAAAGACTAATTTAATAAAGTAAGTAAACAACTCATACACTTAGATACAACCACTTTGTTACATTAAAATAAGACTTAAAATGTCATGAAAACATGATCTGTGGGAGTTTTTAATCAGCTTGGTGAAATTTAAAGTAAATATCTGTGTCTGTGACCAATATTCACTGAGCTTTTGATGACTGATGACCAAATAATTCAAAAATAGTTAAAAGTTAACTATTAAAAAGAATATCTGAACATAACGTCACAAATAAAATATATTGTTTAAATGGTTACTGCCTTGAGTTATTATTTTGAAGTAATTGTAAAATTCTTAAAAACACTAACTTGATGAGATTCATATACTTGGCTTTAATAAACAGATTATTGATTACTTTGTTAATGTAAAGATATAATATATTTTATTTTTATTTTTGACATTTCACATCAAAGCACTGTATGGGAGCTTGATTTGTTTTGCCAAAAGCACGTGATCTATGACGTCTGAAGCTTTGTTCGTCTGAAAACCACGTGACTGCTTCAGAATCTGGTTCAAACAAAGCGAACCTCAGTTCACCCCGACCGTTTCCTTTACATGATATTACTTTATAATGCGTTAGCATTTTTTTATATCGTAATTAAATATTTAGCTCTAATGAACTTTGCCTATGAAATAACAGGACCTGACGCAGAGTTAAAATAGACAGATCACGGATTTAATTTGTGCATTTATGTTTAATTTATTTTACTTATTTTAGTGGCATTACACCGACACAAATGAATGACTTTGACAATGACCATTATTTATATACAATAAAATAAAACAAAGAATCAGCTGTAGAACCAGATGTGAAACCATTATTATATTAACTGGTTAGGGCTATATTTTGATATTTATTGTTGTAATTTCAATTCGTGTATCGCTTTACCTAATTAACGTTCTGTATAATTATTATTAAAGGGGTCATATGATGCGATTTCAAGTTTTCCTTTCTCTTTGGAGTGTTACAAGCTGATTGTGCATAGATAAGATCCCTGAAGTTGCAAAGACTAAAGTCTCAAAACCAAAGAGATATTCTTTATCAAAGTTAAGACTCTGCCACGCCCCCCTAAAACGGCTCGTTCTAACACGCCCCCACATATCTACATCACTATGTGGAAATATTAGCATAATGCGGCCCAAATGTGCACGCAAAGAAAGAAGGCGTGGTTTCAGTAACCGCAGTTAGTGTTGAAGCAGCATGTCAGGGAGACGCTGTGTGTTTCTAGGCGAAAGCAAAAGCACTTTATTTGGCCTTCCGAAAGTAGATGCATTTAGGAATCTTTAAGATTACTTACAACAGAACAGCAATGCATTTTATGGACGACCGTTTCGTGAAACTAGGAGAGGAGGTAATTCTGACTTTACTATGACAATCTGGCGCTTCTGAATAAGCTACTGTTTTGTTATTAGTTTAAGTATTTGCTATTGACTGTTCAAATGCGGAGTGTTGCGCATCGTGTGTGTGTGTGTGTGTGTG
>NW_015546120.1:108220-117932 GCF_001515605.1 Sinocyclocheilus anshuiensis | reverse complement strand
GGGCATAGAGGACCTACAATAATGTACAGTATTTGAAAAATAATGTGTTTTTTGAACATTAAAGCATGTCAACATATTCGGTTACACAAAATACACAAAATAATGATCTTTAAAAAAGCATCATATGACCCCTTTAATATGCTACCATATTTTGCAAATGTAAACGCCTGACAATTATGCCAATAAAGTTTTGAGTTTATGATTGTATTTACGCCTGTGTGTGATGATAAATGAGCGTGTTGTGTTTTCATTTACAAATGATGCACGAATTACTCATTCCTCAACTAAACACTATAGTATTTATAATTATAGTCTATTAATTTGCAGAAATAAAATTAAATATATGTTAAATTCAACCTTTAAACTGCCTTTCCAGTAAAAATTCCAGTCATACAACATAAATCAAAGCTTTATTGGCATGTCGAACATTTACAGTAGGCTATTATTTACAAAACTATTCAGAACATTAAGTAAAGCGATCGAAATTAAGTGTGGCCCCTACAACCATTTAGGTCAAATTGATTAATGCAAAAACACTTACACTATTATGTTCATGTTGAAAATGTATGAATGTATTTTGATGTGCTCATGATTTTGAATTCTTTCTCCACAGACAGTCTCAGAAATATGTGCCTCCATCTGCATTTTACAGAGAGCTGAGATTTCCAGAAAGCAAACTAACTCTGATTCATGAAGGTCCTCCAAAAAGATTCTGTCTACATACAGAGAGAAACGTGCTTGATGACAATGGGAAAGTCAGAAAATGGACATATGGGGAAAAAGACACCAGTAAACCAATCAAAATTGTTCTGTTGGTGGGAGAGACCGGTGTCGGCAAGAAGACTCTCATCAACACTATGGTCAACTACTTACTGGACGTGAAGTTTGAAGATGAAGAATGGTATGAAATCACAGAAGAAGCAGCTGGAGATCAATCAGAATCACAAACCTCTGAAATCACCATGTATGAGGTCTTTCCTGAAGAAAGTCCCATATCGCTCACCATCATTGATACTCCAGGCTACGGAGACACTAGAGGACTGGATAAAGATCTGGAAGTTGCTGAGAATTTAGCCACTCTGTTTCAGTGCAATGATGGAGTTCGTGAAGTCGATGCCGTGTGTTTTGTTATTCAAGCATCTAAGAATCGTCTCTCAGACAGACAGCATTACATTATCAGTTCAATTCTGTCTTTGTTTGGAAAAGACATTGAAAACAACATTATGTTTTTAATGACACACTCTGATGGTCTGCCTCCCAAAAATGTCATCGGTGCCATTAATAAAGCTAAAATCCCCTGCAGACGAGACAAACATGGGCAACCTGTTCATTTCTTATTCAACAACCGGCAGGCTGAAGCCCGTCACACTAGAGAACGTCACGTCCGTGCTCAAAGAGACGCCTGGGAAGACAGCGTGGACGGCATGAAGCATTTCCTTCAGTCTCTGGATGAAAAGAACAGAAGAAGTTTAGAGTTGACTTTACATTTCCTGATTAAACGCCTTCAGTTTGAAGCCTTTATCTGCAACTTAATGCTGCGAGTTCAAGAGAACGAGCTGAAAAAGGCTGAAAAACTTCAGATCCAGGAGGCAATGGTGCAAAACAAGGAAAAGATTGATAAGTGTGAAAACTTCACCATTAAAGTAAAAAAGACTGTCAAAGAGAAGGTGCCCATCGAGAGCAAGTCATGGAAGAACAGGAAGGCGACGACCTGCACCGTCTGTGAGGAAAACTGCCATGAGTTTGACTGCTGGTGGAGTAATGATCTCAGCAAATGTGAAGTCATGAAAAACGGTTTCTGCACCGTGTGCACAGGGAAGTGTCATCACAGCAAACACGTCAAAGAAGACAAGAAATATGTCATCAGAACCTCAAGCACGACAATGGAATTTGACTCTATAAAAATGGAATATGAAAAAGCTCAAGAACAAACCAAGGGGTTTTTGGTTATAATGCAACATCTTGACAAAGATCTGCAGGAGATTGACACCCACAAGTCAATTCTTCTGTTCAATGCTTACAGGACCATCAAGCATCTGTCTCAGATCGCATTAAAACCAGACTCTGTTATCACTCTTCAGCATCTGGACTTCTTCATCCCCAGAGTGAGGGAGGCTGGGAAAGAAACCTGGGTCCGAGAGCTGGAGGAAATGAGGAGAAAAGATGTAGCTGATGAAGCCAATAAAGATGCTCTGAATTATCTCAAAGCTGGTCTGGCAAAACGTTTCATGACTGGGCAATGAACAAATGCAAAGAAGACAAGATGAATTAATGAAAATGAAGAAGACTGCTTACAGTGATGAACCAATGCTAGTAAATTTCTGCAAATCTGATGATAAGAATTAAAAAATTTCGCCCTGAAGTTATTTTTCTTCTCTGTTTTTAGTAGTCTCTCTCTAAGCAGTCTTGGAAGCATTTTAGTTTAATCTGTTAATTAACAGTGTGCATAGTTTTCTTGTATAGCAAACATAGGCAGATTTTAAATCCCTGCTTTTGCACTGTGTGGTTCCATGCAGTTCGTGGTGCAATAATTTCCTTTACTGCAGCATGAGAAAAAGATGAACAAGTAAAAAATACCAGAATGTTTAAGAATTATTATTAGTTTAACAAATCAATATATGTCGACCATTGATTTTTACAGTATATGCATTTTATGCCTAGTGTGAGTTTTGAGTTTCGTTCCGTTCTCATTGATAGGCCTAGTTATTTGATTTGATTTTATTTGTTGTGGAATGTTGATTTGAAGTGTGAACTTTATTTTGGATTTATTCAAATAATTAAATTTTAGTTTTTTGGGAAACCATTTTTCATGTCTCGCATTGCTTTACTGCTCGGTCCCTCACACCTAGTGACTGTTATATAACAAGTATTATATTTGAATAGTTATCTTAAAAGTCAATAATAAATAAAATAAATACTCCATGACTTACTTTAAATGAATAGTATAATTTCATAATAATATAATTTTTGGATACTGGATGTCTGATAACAGAAAAAGTTGCAACCTCAAACAATTTGCTAAATGTTTTGTGTTATTCCTGTGATTTAGGTTATATAAACACTGAGTTGTGTTAATTTAACACTGGGGGGTTTGCTGTGTATGAACCTTTTATTTAACCAGGTCATTAGAATTGACCATCTGAATAAAAAAAAAAATGATGTGATGTGGCATCCCATACTCTGAATTTGTGCTCTGCATTTAACCCATCCAAGTGCACACACACACACACACACACACACACACCCTTTCTCAAGGGTCTCACCTCAGTCACTGTATTGATGGTGGAAGAGAGCGCTGTTCACTCACTCCCCCCACCTACAATCCCTGCTGGTACTGAGACTCGAATTTTAGCGACCTTTGGGTTACAAGTCCGACTCTCTAACCATTTGGCCACGACTGCCCAAATGAGACCCATTGCTATACATGTGAGAGAAAGGATAATTTAATGCAAAGCAGTTGATCATTGCTTCAGCCTGCTCAACTGTAAAACTACATGTGCAATACATTGTGGTATAAACTAAAATTGAGATTGAGTGTGAACTAAAGTAAAGTAAAAATAAATAAATACAATAAAATAAAAAGCTTTGGGTTGTTATATAATCAGTTCTCACGGTATTACCAGAACATATGCACACTATTGATTAAGCAGTTCATTGCCTGCATTTTTTTTTTTTTTTAAGTAAACTAATTTTAACCTCACTTAGAAAGTACATATAAATATCAAGTCACTTAACAAGCCAAACTGGCTTAAAATAGCTGGTTAAGAATAAAATGTCAGCATCAATGTGTTTATTTGTCTATGATGTCAGAAATGTGCATTTCATATATGATCTAATAATTTATTCATATGAACTACTGAAACTGAGTGTCTTAAAGAATTATTCCAGGGGCCTCATTTATAAAATGTTGCGTATAAACCATCCTAAATTTGTTCTAAGATCATTTCTCAAAGTGCATATGTGTGATTCAGAGAAAACGAACGTGCGCACAAAAACAAGTGCGTACGCCTCTCTTCCAGATGTGACATTTATAAATCGCAAATTATCTTGAAATTGTACGCAGCTGACTGGTGTCAGATCTCCGCCTTGTAAACGTCCCCTAATTAATATCATTACAATATAAAAGAGCAAACGGCAATATCCGAATTTCTATGCTTGAGAGTGACGAGCACAAAGAAAAAAAAAACTTTAACTGATGCAAATGACAAAAACAAAGTTTAAGGCTGATGTCTCTATTGATTTTCACAATCAGCAGATGCTATAAATAAAAACAGTTAACAATGTTATTGAATAGAATATATTAAAACCGTTATTGCACGATGTAGGCCTATTTTTATACACAGACAAAACAGTCGGAGATGTGTTTATGTATTTTTTTTTTCTTTTTTACGCATTAGTAGTAAATCAAGACTTCGCAAGCTTTCTTGTAAAATAAAATAATAAAAAAACAACAACATGGAGTAAACTGTGTACAGAAAGTGAGTAAATAACATTAGGCTACTAAAAAGCTCAGTTTAATCTGGCAAAAAACTTAATGTTACAACACTGGTTTAGATTTCAGCCTATGCAGCCAGTGAGTAGGCCTTCTACAGCCATCTAGTGGCCATTGATATTACATGTTATTGCTATTTTTAAACCAACATATGTCATCAGATGTCACCAAAGTATACCAAATCTTGAGGTTTTGGCGGTTACTGGAATTTTATTTTATTTTTTTACTGAAGCAAGTGAATTAATTAATTGATAAATAAAACAAGATTTACAAAATAAATTTGCATATTTTGCATGAAAGTCAATCGAGCAATTTTGTAATTTTTAAATAAATAAAAAATACCAAACAATCACAAAATAAATGCATAAATTGATTGTTTTTATTTAAGTGAAGATTTATGTTTATTTAATATATTTATTTAAATAATACTAATAATAATAAGGATCACACCTGAGACATTCGTGCCCAAATTTTTCCATGAAGTCAAGTCAAGTCACCTTTATTTGTATAGTGCTTTATAGAATACAGATTGTGTCAAAGCAGCTTTACAGAGTCAAACAGGAAAATAGTTCGTCAATAATGCAAGACAATATCACAGTCATTTTTCAGCTAATGTGAGTTCATTGATGATTCAGTGATGTCCTCATCCAGTTCAGCTCTCTTCCAATAGTGTCTGTGCAATCAGTCAAGCGTCCCCAACTTAGCAAGCCGAAGACGACAGTGGCAAGGAACCAAAACTCCATCGGTGACAGAAATGGAGAAAAAACCCTGGGAGAAACCAGTTTCAGTCGGGGGGCAGTTCTCCTCTGGCCAGACGAAACCAGCATGATGGGGTTTCATTCCAGGCTGCAGCACAGGTGCAGAGGATGTGTCTGGCTCACGTGGTCTTGTTTCTGATGGAAAGCTGAGCTAGTGGAGGAAGTCCCTTCTTGAGCTTCAAGTCAAGTCACCTTTATTTGTATAGCGCTTTATACAATACTGGTTGTGTCAATATAGCAGCTTTACAGTGTCAAACAGGAAAATAGTTTGTCAATAATGCAAGAGGACAATAAAAAAAAGAGTCATTTTTCAGCTAAAGTCAGTTCATTGATGATTCAATGATGTCATCATCCAGTTCAGCTCTCTTCCAATAGTGTCTGTGCAATCAGTCACCAGCATGGGGTGGTTTAATTCCAGGCTGCAACACAGGTCAGATTGTGCAGAGGACTTGTCTGGTTCCCGTGGTCTTTTGCTGATGGTCGTCGAGGTGATGAGGTCTTTGCAGGGGATCTGTCTCTGGGGCGTATCTAGTTGACATGTTCTCCGCTGTATAAAATGTAACCGGAAAGTTGCAATCCTGCTCTGTAAATGAATTAAACCTTGACCGCCTTCCTCTTTAGGTAAATACAATATGCTCTGTGTGATCAAATTAAGTTTATCCCAAAATAAATCAACAAAGACCACTTGAATTTCAGCCATCAATTTTGCAGGAGGGTCAATACATGCCAGTCTATGCCATAAAAGTGAGGCAACCAAGTTATTGACAATAAGTGTTCGACCTCTAAAGGACATGTTAGGTAAAAGCCATTTCCATTTGTCTAGACGACCTCTAACTTTCTGTAACATTCCATCCCAGTTTTTTTGTGAAACACTGTCATCTCCTAAAAACACTCCAAGATATCTTATGCCCCATCTACTCCAACATAAACCTTCAGGTAGAGTTGGTTTTCCATCATTCCAATCTCCTAATAACAAAGCATCACGTTTCTTCCAATTAACCTTTGCTTAAGACCATTTTCCAAATTCCTCTATTAATTTCGATAGGACATGTATATCCTCTTGTTTATTGATTATTATTATAACGTCATCAGCATAGGCTGATAAACAAAAATTCAAATCACACTGTGGTACGCTTAACCAATCCAACCTCTTCCTAATTTGCTGGAGTAGTGGTTCAATAGCAATAGAATATAACATACCTGACAATGAACATCCTTGTCTAATTCCCCGATTAACCTTGAATGGAGCACATACGCCACCATTAATCTTAACTACACTCTCAATGTCACTATAAAGAATTTTTAGCATACTTAAAATTTCATGGAAACCGAAGATTTCCAAGGTATTACATACATATGAATGTTCCACTCTGTCGAATGCTTTTTGTTGATCTAAGGACAACAGACCTCATTTGATATCAAGTATTTTAGAAACCTATATAATATCCCTAATAAAAGAAATAGTCAAAAATTGACCTACTAGGTACACAGCAAGACTGATCCGGATGGAACACCTGTCCCATTACCTTAGCCAATCTGATTGGCAATGTTTTTGAAAGTAATTTGTAATCACTGCATAAAAGTGATACCGGCCTCCAATTTTTAATCTCAGTGAGATCTCTTTTTTTTTGGGAGAAGAGTAACCACTGCTCTTCGGCAGCTCAACGGCAGCCCACCCTTCAGTAAGCTATCATTGAACACCTCCAGCAGATCAACTCCAATCTCAGACCAGAAGGTTTTCAGAAACTCAACCGGCAGCCCATACATACCCGGAGTTTTTCCCAGACTCCATACTCTGGAGTGCTGTATAAAGCTCTCCTAAGGTCAGGGCACTGTCCAGCTCTTTATTGGACTCCTCTGAGATTCTTGGAAGATTTTCTAGGAAAAAAATGTTTCCCCAATCTTCAGGCTCAAGCTCACTTCAATACAGGGACTGGTAAAAACGCATTGCTTCTTCACGAATCTCTCTGGGATTCGATGACAAAATATCATCCTCAGAACGTAAGGCGTGAATTATGCGCTTTTGTCCATTTTTCCTTTCATGGCCAAAGAAATATTTCGAAGGTGCATCCATCTGATCAATGTTCAAAAATTTTGCCCGGACCAGTGCCCCCTGCTATGATCTAGCAGGTCTTTAAATTCAGCTTTTTTCCTTAAAAAGGTTTCCAAACAATTAATATCACTTGAGGTCCGAGTCAGTTTCTGCAAATCCATTATTTGTTTTTCAAGCACTTCTAATGAGCGAGTTAAATCTTTTGTGACATTTCGAGTGTATTGCTGTGCAAACTGTTTTATTTGCACCTTACCATAATCCCACCATTGCTGTAAAAATGTAAAAGAAGACTTTGTCTTTTTGAAAACCTTCCAAAAAACCTTAAATGTTTCAATTAAAAAATTATAATTTAAATTATTTGTATTAAAATGCCAATATGCACTTATATGCAGGTTTTACTGAATTTAAAATAAATTTACAACTCACCCTTTTATGATCAGAAAATGGTAATGGTGTGATATAACATTTGTTAAACATGTTCAAATGGTGCTTAAACAACATGACACCTGTCTAATCTGGCTAAAGATAAACAATTATCACGTGTGTGAGCCCTTGTATATTGTCTCTCATTACCATTTAGAGCTCTCCAAACATCACATAGATCATATTTTTCAATTAAATGAATTAAATGTTTACGTGAAGCCATGTGAGGTTCACATTATTTCTGTCCATATCAAGTTTCGAGCCTTCTCCCGTCACCGCTACAGCAGCCTCCACTACACCGTTATCTTCGCTATCTTGCGCATTCTCATTCTCTTTTTCGCCTTCAATATTTTTACTCGGGCAGTTTCGAATTAAATGTCCCGTTTTTCTGCATCCAAAACACTTAATCTTTCCAGTAGTAACAAAAATGGTGTAGCGGAAATCATCAAGCCGAAAGTTAAGTGTTAAGTCTAAATCAGCATCATCTGGGATGATCATGTACACGAATCGCGTAAAAGAAACTATGTTTCAATAAAGGCGATTCGCTACTGATTGGTATCTTTTTAATTGGAGACACCAACTTGCCATAACGTGACAAAGCTTGCATTAAAATCTCATCACTCACAAAAGGTGGCACGTTAGACAGAGTTACTTTTTTGGCAGGTAAAGAAAGTGGGAGGACCGAAACAAATTCTCCTCCAACTACAATTCCCCGCTCTACCAAATCATTCGCTTTATCTACGCTATCCAGAAAAACCACAATCGCATTATTCATCCTTGAAGCGAATAAAACACCTGAGTGTCCAACCTCCCCAACAGCCAAGCAACAGTCCTCCACACTCACCACAGACATCACCTTAATTGCGTGGCATCTCGTGAGTGAGCACAAAACCTGTAACCGCTGGGCCGACATGCTTCCTAAAAACGGATAGCACGCGGCCCTAGGTGTAACACAACAGTGAGGAAAGGGGACAACACAAAAAACAAAAACAAACAAACAAAACCAGCATAGAGAATGAAGAGAGAAAAAAAAAGGATTCACTCACACCACTCTGCATCACGCTCAAACCACTCTGTCCACTCGCGCTCAACACCCGCACCGGAAGTGAGTGAGAGTAAGTGTGACAGACAGACAGAGAGAGAGAGAGAGAGAGAGAGAGAGAGAGAGAGAGAGGATTAAAACACTTTTATTTTAATCACAAATTGGGCAAAAAAGAAGGGCAGTTCCCATCTTTGCCAAGACCCTAAAGGACATGGCACTGAGCCGCAGCTCCAGCGCACTGCAGCGACCTCATGGACACCCCATAGAGCCACTACAGAGACACCCTTCAAATCAGCGCCCCCTCCACCGGAGGACCCCCACGGCAGGCTCACACCGCATCACCAGGCCTGCAGCTCCTTCACCCCATCATTCACATGAACATCAGCAGGAGCAGCACCCAGACAGCCAGAGCTAAGCCGAAGCAGCCAGCAGATCACTGATAAACCCCAGCACCAGCACAGACCACAGCCAGCCGACTGCATCTCAATCCAGAGACCTCAGAAACATCCAGCACATGCTGACTCTGCTGTGCTCTCACCTATTGGGTTAGTGACTTAAAAAAAAAAAAAAAAGGATGAGAAATGTATTCGTGTACATATGTATTTACATGTGTATTTTTAATGTAGTCCACATGTGTGTGGTGTGTTATTTATATATTTATTTTCAAAAGAACCTCTTAGAGATCTCATTATTTAACCCTCTGGGGTCCGAGGGTGTTTTGGGGCCTGGAAAAGTTTTGACATGCCCTGACATTTGTGCTTTTTTCAGTTGCTTACAAACATTTGAATGTCTAAAGTTTAATAACACTGTAATCAGCACAAACTGGGCTACAATAATATGTGTGCAGCATGTATGTACGTGATTGCGTTTTTGAGAAAACAACGTTTATGCGTGCTTAGTGAAAAACTACAATTTTAAAGTCACTGAAATAAGGCCTTAAAACA
>NW_015546120.1:100860-107702 GCF_001515605.1 Sinocyclocheilus anshuiensis | reverse complement strand
TAATGAGCTGTCAGGTGTGTGACTGAGAGGGAATTGCTACAAGAAGAATTTTTGAAGAAAAAAATTTAAATAAATAATATATATATATGTGAATCTCAGAGCATTCACAGTCAGTCCTCAAACACCTCTGTCAGACCACTGTAAGATTACGCTCCATCTAAAACCAACTCAAAACTATGAAATATGCAGACAGCCCTCTCAGTTATTAAAGCTGCATCAATCCTACAAATGGACAAAAAACAGCAAAGAAAACTATCAAAGTGCAATAGAAAGTCAAACTATCAAAATACTATTGGACAAATTTATAATTAACACGTATCCACAAAATAAAGTAGGTTAAAGCTGCATCAATCCTACAAATGGACAAAAAACAGCAAAGAAAATTATCAAAGTGCAATAGAAAGTCAAACTATCAAATTACTATTGGACAAATTTATAATTAACACATATCCACAAAATAAAGTAGGCATAAATCTGGCACTAAAGGACATTACAGATATATTTCACCAATCAGCATCCATGTGCAATTTGAAAAAATCATCAAAAAGAAAACCAAAAAACACCAATGAAAAGTGGTTTGACGATGAGTGTAAAAGAATTAGAACGACAGTACGAAATCTTTCAAATAAAAAAAAAAAAAACACAGAGATCCTGACAACCAAGACCTCTGTCTTCAATATCATGAAGCTCTTAAAGTGTACAAACAAACTCTAAAAGCAAAAAAAGGAAGAGCATACAGAACAATTATTTCAAACAATGGGGGAATCAATAAATACCAATAACTTTTGGAACAATTGGAACACTCTCTATAGACCACAAAAGGAAGAATTGGCCATTCAAAATGAGAACATATGGAGGACACACTTTGAAAATCTGTACAAAACAACTGAAACAAATCCTGCTCGAAATGAAATAAAAACCAAATTAGAAATCCTGAAAGAAAAAATTAAAGACAATCAGAATCCCCTGGATTTCCCAGTCACTGTAAATGAGCTAACAGACAGACTACAGTACATGCACTAAAACCCAACAAAGCATGTGGCATCGACGGCATATTAAACCAAATGATCAAACACACAAATTATCAATTCAAAATGGCAATAACCAAATTATTCAACATTGTTTTGAGTGTAGGATATTTTCCAGACACCTGGAATAAAGGCCTAATTACACCCATCTTTAAACAAGGAGACAAGTTTGATCCAAGCAATTACAGAGGCATATGTGTCAATAGCAACCTGGGGAAAATATTCTGTTCGATTATTAACACAAGATTACAAAACTTTCTCAAAACCCACAAAATCTTGGAAAAAAGTCAAATTGGATTCCTGCCCAAACACAGAACATCTGACCACATTTATACCCTCCACACTATCATTGATAAACATGTACACCAAAACAAAACCAAAATCTTTGCTTGCTTTATCGATTTTGAAAAAGCTTTTGATTCAATCTGGCATGAAGGACTCTTTCTAAAACTACTGGAAAATGGGATTGGAGGGAAAACTTTTGATTTAATCAGCACCATGTATAAAAACAATACACGTGCTGTAAAAATAGGAACTAATCGAACAGAATTTTTCTCTCAACAATGAGGAGTTAGTCAAGGCTTCCCATTGAGCCCCACTCTGTTTAACATTTATATAAATTAATTAGCCAAAGAACTTTATCGACTTTGAAAAAGCTTTTGATTCAATCTGGCATGAAGGACTCTTTCTAAAACTACTGGAAAATGGGATTGGAGGGAAAACTTTTGATTTAATCAGCACCATGTATAAAAACAATACATGTGCTGTAAAAATTGGGAATAATCGAACAGAATTTTTCTCTCAACAACGAGGAGTTAGACAAGGTTGCCCATTGAGCCCCACTCTGTTTAACATTTATATCAATGAATTAGCCAAAGAATTAAACAATTCGACTGCCCCCGGCCCAAGCCTAACTGAATCAGAAATCAAATGTCTCCTCTATGCAGATGATTTAGTCATTCTGTCAAAAACAAAAGAGGGACTACAACAGCTCCTTCGACATCATAGAGACATTCAGTCAAACAATTAAAATCAACCTAGCAAAAACAAAAATAATTTTTCAAAAGAGACCCAGGTGTAAGGAAAATAAACACACTTTCAGAGCGGGAAACCAGGTCCTCCAACACACCCATGAATACAGCTATCTGGGACTAAAAATCAGCTCAACAGGGAACTTCAATCTGGCTGTGAATGAACTGAAAGCAAAGGCACTGAGAGTCTTCTACATGATCAAAAATACAATTCAATTTGAAATTCCAATTCAAACCTGGCTAAAAATCCTAAAAGCAATAATCGAACCAATCGCTCTTTATGGCAGTGAGATATGGGGACCCCTAAAAACCCAAGATTTCTCCAAATGGGAAAAATAATTGAAATTATGCATACCCAAATTTGTAAAAGCGTCTTAAACGTTAACAGAGCAACCCCAAACAACTCGTGCAGAGCTGAATTAGGACAATACCCATTATTAATGTGTTTGTGCCAAAAATATGTTGTTTGAGCACTGTGCTGATCTGCTGAAGTAAAAATCTTAGAAAAATCAAAGAAAAGTACAGAAATAGGGAGCAAAGCGCAGAGCAGTAAGCAAGAACGTCCGAACGGTAGTGAAGCCGGATGCGGATAAATTAGCTGACACTAAGACTGTCAGCCAGTGGACAAAACTGAAGCAAGAGCATTTCTTACATGTACTGATGTGCAAATATATATATATATATATATATATATATATTTTTTTTTTAAAACAATGTCTTTAATATTTGTATTGTTTCTTGTTTGTGGAAAAAAAAAGTACACATGCACTTATTTACTTAATTATTTTACATATCTATTGTTGTTTTGTTTATGTATTATATAATTGTTTATTCCTTATTCATGTAATGGACAATGCTTTGGCAATACTGTGCAAATCATGCCAATAAAGCTCATTTGAATTTGAGAGAGAGAGACAGAGAGAGCGAGAGCGAGACAGAGACGGAGAGAGACAGAATATTTCTAAACTGTTTGAGAGACGAGGAAAACATGCCATATGAATAAAGCACTGAATTGAGAAGATCTCCATTAGGTGTTATGCAAAATTCCAATGAAAGTTTCAAAGACCACATCCCTGACAGTTTCCATGACCACATCTCTGACCATTTCCTTGACCGCCTCCCTGACCATAACCGCTTCCCTGACAATTTACTTGACCGCTACCCTGACCGTAACCGCTTCCCTGACCATTTCTTTGACCGTTTCCCTGACCGCTTCCCTCAACGCTTGCTTGACCGCTTCCCTGACCGCTTACTTGAACGCTTCCCTGACCGCTTGATTGACCATTTCCCTGACCGCTTCCCTGACTATTTGCTTGACCGCTTCCTTGACCATTTCCTTGACTGCTTGCCTGACCATAACCGCTTCCCTGACCGTTTGCTGGACCACTTGCTTGACCACTTCCCTGACCATTTCTTTGACCGCTTGCTTGACTATTTGCCTGACCATAACCGCTTCCCTGACCATTTTCTTGACCGCATGCTTGACCACTTCCCTGACCATAACCGCTTCCCTGACTATTTGCTTGACCGCTTCACTGAGTATTTGCTTGACCGCTTCGCTGACCATTTCCTTGACTGCTTGCCTGACCATAACCGCTTCCCTGACCGCTTGCCGGACCGCTTGCTTGACCATTTGCCTGACCATAACCACTTCCCTGACCATTTTCTTGACCGCATGCTTGACCACTTCCCTGACCATAACCGCTTCCCTGACCATTTTCTTGACCGCTTGCTTGACTGCTTGATTGACCGCTTCCCTGACCATTTGCTTATATCTTCCCTGACCATAACCACTTCCCTGACCATTTATTTGACTGCTTTCCTGACTGCTTGCCTGACCGCTTCCCTCACGCTTACTTGAACGCTTCCCTGACCATAACCGCTTCCCTAACCGCTTGATTGACCACTTCCCTGACCATTTCCTTGACTGCTTGCCTGACTGCTTGCTTGACCACTTCCAAGACCGCTTGATTGACCGCTTGCCTGACCATTTCCCTGACGGCTTGCCAGACTGGTTGCTTAACTATATGCTTGACCGCTTCCCTGACCACTTGGTTCACTGCATGCATGGCCACTGGTGGTTGGGCAACATTTCTGTGTGGCAGGACACTGGCCATAATGGAAACAGCTTTCAGCAGACAGTGGAATGTTCTTCGGGTTGCGACATTGACCTGGCTTCACTGCATTGACACATAGTCAGCTTCAGTTTGTGCATATAGACAGTATGCCACTTCGATATACAGCACGAAACACTCAAAGCATGAATAGCAAGTTTTACCTACAAAGTGAATTATATTCTAAGTATTATTCCTCTTCATTTTGTAAAGCAATCCTGTGTTTAAAACCATACTAAAGAATGAATTAAAGGGGTCATATGATGCAAAATAATGATCTTTAAAAAAAGCATCATATGACCCCTTTAAAACTTCCTCTGATGAGAACAAAAGGCTAAATTTATCATCATTACTTTTATCATCGACACATGACAGAAAGCATCACTGCGTGTGTGTGTGTGTGTTATGTGTTACTTATTCATTTTACTTTTTTTTTTTATTTTTTGGGGGGGGCAATTTGGCTTGGACCCTGACCACTTTCTTATGTATGTAAAAAAAGCATCATATGACCCCTTTAAAACTTCCTCTGATGAGAACAAAAGGCTAAATTTATCATCATTACTTTTATCATCGACACATGACAGAAAGCATCACTGCGTGTGTGTGTGTGTGTTATGTGTTACTTATTCATTTTACTTTTTTTTTTAATTTTTTGGGGGGGGCAATTTGGCTTGGACCCTGACCACTTTCTTATGTATGTGAAATTTTCCCAAAATAATAATAAAAAAAAGATGTACAAGAAAAGTGAAGTTATTATTACTACTTTCATTGGAATAATAGATACATATCAAAATTATTTAACTTGAATGTAACATTTGTTTTCCTTCTAATTACATTTTCCATATCCACCCAAAAAATCCTCGTGTAGACACAATTACAAAATAGATGGACAACACAGACTCCTTTTCCATTGAGAAAATAAATAAATAAATAAATAAATAAATAAATCACAGGAATAATCAATTTCCAGATTAAATCTCTCCAACACATTTTTTAGCTGCATATACCATGTAACATTTTTAAATACAGCCTCTTTTACTTTATTATTTAAACAGTATGTTTCACAAACATGCCAAGCTTTATTCCCATTTATATTTCTAAACACACTGGTTTACAATAAGCTTTTGACCTGTATCACCTGTTATAATATTCCTATATTTATTAGTACAACTGTGTTTAAGAATATCAACGTCTCCTAGGAACATGCTGTCTTTAACATATATTGGCTCAGAAGAATCAAGTCACCTTTATTTATATAGCGCTTTTAACAATATAGATTGTGTCAAAGCAACTTTACAGTATCACATAGGAAAATAGTGTGTCAATAATGCAAAATGACAATAGTAATCACTCAGTTTTCAGTTAAAGGCAGTTCATCACTGTATTCAGTGATGTCATCATCCAGCTCAGTTCAGTTTAAATAGTGTCTGTGCAATCAAGTCGATGATATCGCTGGATATTAAGCAGTGGTGTGAAGTAACGAATTACAAATACTCAATTTTAGTGTTATTTTTGTACTATAGAGCATTTATTCATGTTTTAAAATAGCTGTTGAATAATTGTTTGCTACAGGAGTTAATCGAACCATTTAAATATACCGTCTATGTATTTCTATGTTTTTTTTGTTTTTTTTCAATTATATCTATTTTGAGTCATATACATGGGTGTGAAGGAACGAATTACAAATACTTACGTTAAAGTAATTAAGTAGTTTTTATCAGTAATTGTACTTTTTTGAGTAGTTTAAAAATGGTGTACTTTTACTTGAGTTCATTTTAAGTGATGTATCGTTACTTTTACTCCGCTATTTTCCTCCTTTTGTGGTCGCTACATGATTATTTTAATTTTATTTTTATCCATCAACGTGATTGGCTAGAGAGATAGTAATAGGTCTCGTGACTTTCGTCAAATCAAATTGTGCATAGAAAACTTTAACCGCCAACTGTTTATCATGGCTGCTGGAAGTGCATTCTTCAAGCATCAATTCAGTCGCATCTTCCTCTAACTTAATATGTTAAGGTAAATTTCGGATTTCTGCTTACTAAATGATTTGTATATATGCTTGCCTATCTACACGGCCTGAAATTTGGTGTGAGGTTGTGGGTATTGCATACAGTGTTAACTCCCGCAAGTGCCATGTTCGGTAAATTCCCACTCACTTATGAGACGAGCGATCTGCGCTGTCTCGTCTCTCTCTCGCATGCGTTCTGCAGCAGTCACTTGGAAAAGTCGTTGTTGCTTGTTGAACTTGTTGACTTTTGATGAGTTTGAGCGTGTGTTGCGCGCAGTGAAAAAGTGTGTTGGAAACACAAATTGAGGACCAATGATCTGCACCTTATTGATGACCCGTGGCGTTAATATACTGCATCTGTGCCAGCGCGTGATGTAATAAAACTGCAGCTCGTTAATAAACAGTTTTTTTTTTATTATAATTTTTTTTTATCCATTTTATACAATCCACCTTCATTTAGCAATTGCACTTGCGCATGAACAATTTTCAAGTTCGACACTTTGTTCCATTTAGTTGTGGATGCTGCTGATTCACCGAGACCGCCGCAGCTCAGCAAAGAGACGTGTGTGTGTGTGTTTTCCTTTGAAAAAGTCTCCCCAGAAATACTTCACTATTTAATGTTTACAATTTGAGTAAATGTGTAAAAGGTATGGCATGA
>NW_015546120.1:100607-100801 GCF_001515605.1 Sinocyclocheilus anshuiensis | reverse complement strand
TCAGAAACATCAGTAGCAGAAATTCAGCAACTTTCTGCTTTCCTCAAGCAACAGTTTCTGATTTGAACAAGGAACTTTGGAAAATTCTAAAATTTCGAATCATCATCCATGTGGGGAAGAATGATATTCGAAAAGAGCAGTCAGAACTCCTTAAGAAGGACTTCAGTGAACTCTTTGAAACACTTTGAGTCTTC
>NW_015546120.1:97736-99796 GCF_001515605.1 Sinocyclocheilus anshuiensis | reverse complement strand
CAGCATAAACCAGCAAAGGACCAGTTTAAACCAGCAAAGGACCAGCATAAACCAGCAAAGGACCAGCTTGGACCAGCTTAAACCAGCATCCCAGCGTCAAAACATACCGAACCAGCATATGCTGGTTTTTTCAACAGGGTAGCCTACATACTTATTGAGTATATGCTACTACATCTTCAGTCTGTGTTTTGGTACCAAAGTGTTAGCTTTTATCATTACTAGCTAAACATATGGTTACTTACCTTTAAGGTTCAGTCACAATTCCCCAGCTATTTTCAACACATGCTAAAATTGCACCTTGAATAGTTGTCATAGTATTTTTTACCACTTATGCTAACATGCTATCATGTTTGTCATACTTTTCCTGTTTTTTGTAAGCATTAGCATGACGCTAAATTTGCACCTTGTAATGTAGCACATCTGCCATTTACTATCCCATGAGGAAACAGGAGCTATGAATGACAGTAAAGCGACGCACATTAAAATGACAACATGGTGAATGTAGTACGTCCGGATTACATACATACTAAACACATACTACATACTACACACACCTGGACAGAATATGAGCGAAGACAGGACTTCATATCAGTTTCTGAGTCATCATGTGGTTGACACATCCCACAAGGACACTGATAACATCACGCAGTCACAACAAGCACTGCTCATGGAAACTATCCCGGTTGAGCCCTGCCCACAGAGCTCATCACAGACAGACTGTTACGTATCAGAACAGCTCCAAGACTCAGCACCCAAGGACAATTTTCTGAAAAACCAGTACAACGTATTTCAGCCACCGGAAACACCAGAGCCACAGCCCCGCTCACCAGACTCATTATCACTCTCTCCAGCATCTCTACTTCTAAGCTTCTCACTGAAAATGGAGGAACTGGTTTATGCTGGGACCAGACTCTCCCACTCTTTTGCTGCAAGCCCCCAGATATCAACTAAAAAACGGCGGGCCCCACAACCCTCAAAGCCGGTGGGCCCAGCTCGTCCTCCTCCTCCTGTGAGAGCTCTCCGGCCGCTGCCACAACGCCAGGGCACAAACCCTCCAGCTGCTGTAGGTGAACCAAAAACAACTAATAGCAGCTCTCAGTGCTATGTGTCGGGTCCCCGCTATAATAGCAGCAACATTCACAAATGTTTACAGAACAAGCGGGAACCCAGTGTGCCTGTAGTTCTCTCTATTTCTGTTTTATCACGTGATAGAAAGTCTAAGGCCTTCTTAAGCCGTACGGCTGACTTATCTAATCTGCGGCCTGTTATGCATCAAACTAATATTGCTGTTGAGACAAAATGCAATGCCATCAAGTTAGCATTTTTAAACATTCATTTAATACAAATAAATCATTTCTAATCAATGACTTAATAACCACAAACAACCTGGATTTTATGTTTCTAAACGAAACATGGCTAAAAGACAGCTGCAGTGCAACAGTCCTCAATGAAACAGCCCCTCCTAACTTTACTTTCATGAGTGTTTGCAGGACTGTTAGGAGAGGTGGAGGTGTAGCTGCTCTATTTAAAGATGTCTATCAATGCAAGCAAGTGTCATTTGGTCAGTACTTGTCTTTTGAATATCTAGGGATTGTGTTGAAAGGTGCTCCACGCATTCTGTTTATCATTATTTACAGGCCTCCAAAATACTCTCCAGCCTTTGCTGAAGAGTTCACAGAAATGATATCAATGATTTCCTCAGAGTTTGACTGTTTTGCTATTGCAGGGGATTTTAATATTCACATAGATAATGCAGAAAACAAAACTACAAAAGAAATTATAACTGTTTTAAACACTTTTGACCTGATTCAGCATGTGCATGAACCCACACACAAACGTGGACATACTCTAGATTTAATCATCAGTAGAGGTCTAAACATTTCATCCACTGTTATTAAGGACGTAGCACTATCTGATCACTATCACTATCTGATTTTCTTTGATATATTGATCTCTGCTACCACTGAATCTAGATCAGGTCTCTGTCAGAAAGAGATGCATTAACGAAAACACTAGTGTGCTATTTATGGAGGCTATATCTTTAACACCAAGCATTTCTG
>NW_015546120.1:96218-97135 GCF_001515605.1 Sinocyclocheilus anshuiensis | reverse complement strand
GCTGCCACAACGCCAGGGCCCAAACCCTCCATCTGCTGTAGGTGAACCAAAAATAACTGATAGCAGCTCTCAGTGATATGTGTCGGGGCCCCGCTATAATAGCAGCAACATTCACAAATGTTTACAGAAAAAGCGGGAACCCAGTGTGCCTGTAGTTTTCTCTATTTTTGTTTTATCACGTGATAGAAAGTCTAAGGCCTTCTCAAGCCGTACGGCTGACTCATGCGGCCTGCGGCCTGTTATGCATCAAACTAATATTGCTGTTGAGACAAAATGCAATGCCATCAAGTTTTAAACATTCGACATTCGCTCACTAAAAAATAAATAATTTCTAATCAATGACTTAATAACCACAAACAACCTGGATTTGATGTTTCTAAACGAAACATGGCTAGAAGACAGTTGCAGTGCAACAGTCCTCAATGAAACAGCCCCTCCTAACTTCACTTTCATGAGTGTTTGCAGGACTGTTAGGAGAGGTGGAGGTGTAGCTGCTCTATTTAAAGATGTCTATCAATGCAAGCAAGTGTCATTTGGTCAGTACTTGTCTTTTGAATATCTAGGGATTGTGTTGAAAGGTGCTCCACGCATTCTGTTTATCATTATTTACAGGCCTCCAAAATACTCTCCAGCCTTTGCTGAAGAGTTCACAGAAATGATATCAATGATTTCCTCAGAGTTTGACTGTTTTGCTATTGAAGGAGATTTTAATATTCACATAGATAATGCAGAAAACAAAACTACAAAAGAAATTATAACTGTTTTAAACACTTTTGACCTGATTCAGCATGTGCATGAACCCACACACAATTGTGGACATACTCTAGATTTAATCATCAGTAGAGGTCTAAACATTTCATCCATTGTTATTAAGGACGTAGCACTATCTGATCACTTCTGTATTTTCTTTGATATAT
>NW_015546120.1:93126-96166 GCF_001515605.1 Sinocyclocheilus anshuiensis | reverse complement strand
TTTTAGTTATTATGCCGCCCGCAGTTGGAATCAGCTTCCAGAAGAGATCAGATGTGCTAAAACATTAGTCACATTTAAATGCAGACTCAAAACTCATCTGTTTAGCTGTGCATTTATTGAATGAGCACTGTGCAATGTCCAAACTGATTGCACTATATTTTATGTATAATCGTTTTCTATTCTTAACCGTTTAAATTAATTTTAAACCTCTTAAATCAATTTTTTCATAATTTTCAAAGTTTTTAAATTCCTTGTTTTACTGTTGTGATTTTTATTTTATTTTCTTTTATGTAAAGCACTTTGAATTACCATTGTGTATGAAATGTGCTATATAAACAAACTTTGAACCCATATCACGGTGTGTGATGCTGAACTATGAGTTTCTAATGGTGTTTGTATTTGCACTGTTCTAAATATTAATATTTTATGTGCAACAGCAGCGTGCTGTCTCAGTGGCCTTACACATGATTTTAAATATATATTTTTTCAAACTTTATGATTTAAATGGGGATGATTGTACTGAGAACAACTTTCATCTTTTCTTCAACTGAATACTGTTTCTGTGCTGTTTTGATGTATTTTAAAGAGATATAAATGTTTGACCCTAACATGCTGGGTTGTTTTAAAAATGTCTATTGCTCTCTTAAAATGTACCAAAAATAAATTGGAAATTTACACACACACACACACACACACACACACACACACACACACACACACACACACACACACACACAGACAGAATTACTAGAGGTTAATAAGTAAAAGGGGATTAATAAGCGAAATCGCCCATGGACAAAAATATAAGACAAATTGAATACAGCATATTTTTCAATGTTACATACATTTAAACTTGTTTATCAAGCATTTTAGAAATAAAAATATAACATTTAAAAGTAACATGCTAATTCAAGGGTACTAAACCGTTCTCTTTTATCCTTTTTAACCCTAAAAGTACTAATTCTCGTGTTTCCGAAATCTGAGACGGCGATGGGCTGCTGTTCAACACTCCGCTTCTTCCCAGGAGTCTTCTCCTGCCACCTTCCCGTAATTTGAATTGCCCAGACCTCGTTATATGAATAATCACGTCAGTATATTTGTCCAAGGTTGTCCGGTTGCCAGATCTTGTATGAAATGCATCTTACTCACACAATCGACACATCATACAAATTTCAACCCATTTGTGACCTCAACCTGGCAACTGACAACCCAGTAGCAGACGCAGGAAGTTAAAGCAGCAAGCATTACTCGTTGAAATGGGTGGAAAAGACTCGGGTGGTGCTCCGGTGTGGGGACAAAAATGTATATTATTATATACATACATGTGAATTCAGGGGCGTAGCATCTGGGTATGCAGGGATTTCATATGGGCCCGGGCTGATTGGGGGTCCGCCCAGGGGGACGGCAGAGGCTATTTACACTAACTCCACCCACCAACATTTGGTTGGGCCACACAAGATTACAAAAGACGGCATTTATACGACGGATCCAGTGGAGTAGGTAATAAAGGGCATCATTTTAGCAGTTAATTTTTTGATGTGATCGACCCAGTTTGAATCAACCTTTTGCCAAACTCGTTCTTCTCCCTTTTCACATCACGTCACATCGGAAAGGAATTAATTTGAATAGAAATGAAGGAAATATTCGAAAAGTGGAAAATAAAATGCCTCACAGGTGCTCATAGGTTAAAAATAATACTTCTATTTGTACATAATGTAAATAGAATCTATCACTATATGCACTTAGTGTAAATAACACATTGCTAAAAAATAAATAAAATACTGCTATTTCCACTTAGTGTAAATAGCATCTATCGTTAAGAAAATATGCTATTTTGACTTGGTGTGTATAGCATTCAATTGCTGTTTACACAGCGTAAATACTTGCCGATCGGTGTGCGCAGCTCCGCATGAAGTTGAACACACTGCTGCTCCAAGCATGAGACCCACGAGATGGCCAATAAAATATATGAAGGCGGGCATTACCTGTTTACAGGGGTCTAAAAACTACTCGAAAATTATACTTAAAGGGGTCATATGAGGTTTCTAAAAAGAACATTATTTTGTGTATTTGGTGTGATATGTGTTTATGTGGTTTAAAGTTCAAAAAACACATTTTCCACATACTCTACATTGTTTCTCCTCTATGCCCCGCCTTTCTGAAACGCGTCGATTTTTACAAAGCTCATCGGTCTGAAAAGCGATGTGTGCTCTGATTGGCCAGCTATCCAGTGCGTTGTGATTGGCCGTATACCTCAAGCGTGTGACGGAAATGTTACACCCCTTAACATACTGTGATGCCATGTCCGGCCGGAGCGACGAGACAAAAACATTAAAACCCATTATAAACGAGGCATTTGTTGCATCCAGTGGGGACATAATTACGAATTATAATGACTTATACGGTCTTTTTACGCGTTGCATCGCACCGGGTAAACCTAAAACCATGTCTGCATTTGTGATCGGAGAAATGACAAAGCGCTACTCTACACTGCTCAAAACTTGCGTTTGAATCGTCAGTGGCAAACCCTTTAAATGAAAACTTATTTACAGTCTGTGAGTCAGAACAGCCGGCATTGTAGTCTACTCTACCAGGATCAGGAAACAGTCCTCCATAAAATGAACTGCACAAAAATGAATATTTGGGTTGAACTGTTCTGGAACAGTGTTGTAAATACAACTAAACCACTGATTTCTAGTCGTGTCCTCTTTTGGAAGGCCAAAAAGTAGTTTCGCTTTCACAACAAAACACATGGTGGGCTAGAGTGAGTGGAGGCTGGCGGATTCGACGAAGGAGCGGACGGCGGGCTTGTGGCAACCACATGTGACGACCCCGGGCTGGACTCCGCTTTGTCTACGGTGAAAGCCGAACCGGCAATCCACTGCGCGAAATTGATGTATTTCCTCAGCGACCAGCACTAATCATCTCTAGGCATGATGAAGCGGATATAGTCCTCTTTTCGAAGGCCAAACAAAGTTTCACTTTCACAAAACACAGCGCCTTCACGACATGGCAGCAGCAACAATACTACAGCGAGAAT
>NW_015546120.1:91033-93057 GCF_001515605.1 Sinocyclocheilus anshuiensis | reverse complement strand
CTTTTGGAAGACCAAGCAAAGTAGTTTCGCTTTCACAACGAAGCACACAGCGTCTTCACGACATGGCGGCGGCAGCAACAATACTACAGCGAGAATAAAAGTTACACCTTCTTTCTGTGCGTGAACATTTGGGCGGCGGTATGCAAATCTTCCCACATCGTGACGTAGACATGTGGGGGCGTGTTAGAATGAGCTGTTTTAGGTAGGCGTGGTTGATTCTTAACTTTTATAAAGAATATCAGTTTGGATTTGAGACTTTAGTCTTTGCAACTGTACAGATCTTCTTTATGCACCAAGAGCTTGTAACACTTCAAAGAGAAAGGAAAAAAATTTAAATCACATCATATGACCCCTTTTAAATACATTAAACTGTACTTATTAAAAAGGGATGACATGTAGCTATAGAGGAGAAACTGGCTGCAGCCCATGAGGCAGATGCATTTGTCACTCCTGACCAGCTGAATAACCTCCATGAGAACAGAATACAAATAGTTTGCAGAAAGGGCGGAAAACAGTTGCATATATATATATATATAAAATGGAAAGTAACAGATTTTAGGGTCACTCCTAGCATTTGGTGCCATTTGTGTCCCCATGACATAGTGGAATTGTGTGTAAAAATTGACTAATACTTTTCTAAATGTCCAGGTCCCAGGGAGAGGAACTTACACAAAGCACTGATGCCAGAAATCAGTTATGTGAGAAAACAGCCAAATGATAACAAAAACACCAACTCTTCAATCAATGAATTCTCTTTATTAGAGAGAGAGAGAGAGAGAGAGAGAGACATAACCACCTCCTTGACCACTTCCCTGACTGCTTGCCTGACCGCTTGCCTGACCATTTACTTGACCGCTAGCCTGACTATAACCTCTTCCCTGAACGCTTGCTTGACCGCTTCCCTGATCAAAACCGCTTCCCTGACTGATTGCTTGACCGCTTCCCTGACTGCTTGCTTGACCACTTCCCTGATGGCTTGCCTGACTGCTTGCTTGACCACTTCCCTGACCATAACTGCTTCCCTGACCATTTACTTGACCGCTAGCCTGACTATAACCTCTTCCCTGAACGCTTGCTTGACCGCTTCCCTGATCAAAACCGCTTCCCTGACTGATTGCTTGACCGCTTCCCTGACTGCTTGCTTGACCACTTCCCTGATGGCTTGCCTGACTGCTTGCTTGACCACTTCCCTGACCATAACTGCTTCCCTGACCATTTACTTGACCACTAGCCTGACTATAACCCCTTACCTGAACGCTTGCTTGACCGCTTCCCTGATCAAAACTGCTTCCCTGACTGCTTCCCTAACCGCTTCCCTGACCATTTCCCTGACCATTTCCTTGAAGGCTTGCATGACCGCTTCCCTGACCATAACCGCTTCCCTGACTGCTTGCTTGACCATTTCCCTGACCGCTTCCCTGACCAGTTCCTTGAATGCTTCCCAGACCGCTTCCTTGACCATTTCCTTGAATGCTTGCCTGACCGCTTCCCTGACCATTTCCTTGAATGCTTGCATTACCGCTTCCCTGACCATAACCGCTTCCCTGACCATAACCACTTCCCTGACCATTTCCTTGAAGGCTTACCTGACCGCTTCCCTGACCATTTCCTTGAATGCTTGACTGACCGCTTCCCTGACCATTTCCTTGAAGGCTTGCCTGACCGCTTCCCTGACCATAACCGCTTCCCTGACCATTTCCTTGACGGCTTGCCTCACCGCTTCCCTGACCGCTTGATTGACCACTTGCCTGACCGCTTCCCTGACCGCTTGATTGACCATTTGCCTGACCACTTCCCTGACCATTTCCTTGATGGCTTCCATTACCGCTTGCCTGACCATAACCGCTTCCCTGACTGCTTGCTTGACCATTTCCCTGACCGCTTCCCTGGCCATAACCACTTTCTTGACTGCTTGCTTGACCGCTTGCCTGACCGCTTCCCTGACCATTTCCTTGAATGCTTGCATTACCGCTTCCCTGACCATAACCACTTCCCTGACCATTTCCTTGAAGGCTTGCCTGACC
>NW_015546120.1:73706-90958 GCF_001515605.1 Sinocyclocheilus anshuiensis | reverse complement strand
CCTTTCCTTGACCGCTTGCCTGACCACTTCCCTGACCATTTCCTTGACGGCTTGCCTGACCGCTTCCCTGACCATAACTGCTTCCCTGACCGCTTCCCTGACCATAACCGCTTCCCTCACCATCACCTTGACGGCTTGCCTGACTGCTTGCTTGACTATATGCTTGACCACTTCCTTGAATGCTTGCCTGACCATTTCCCTGACCATAACCGCTTCCCTGACCGTCTCCTTGACGGCTTTCCTGACTGCTTGCTTGACCATTTCCCTGACCGCTTCCCTGGCCATAACCACTTTCTTGACTGCTTGCTTGACCGCTTGCCTGACCGCTTCCCTGACCATTTCCTTGACGGCTTGCTTGACTATATGCTTGACCATTTCCCTGGCCATAACCGCTTCCCTGACTGCTTGCCTGACCGCTTCTCTGACCATTTCCTTGAATGCTTGCCTGACCACTTGCCTGACCATTTCCTTGACGGCTTGACTGACTGCTTCCTTAACCACTTCCATGACCGCTTGCCTGACCATGATCGCTTCCCTGATCATTTCCTTGCCGGCTTGCCTGACTGCTTCCTTGACCACTTCCATGACCGCTTGCCTGACCATGATCGCTTCCCTGATCATTTCCTTGCCGGCTTGCCTGACTGCTTCCTTGACCACTTCCATGACCGCTTGCCTGACCATGATCGCTTCCCTGATCATTTCCTTGCCGGCTTGACTGACTGCTTCCTTGACCACTTCCATGACCGCTTGCCTGACCATAACCACTTCCTTGACCATTTCCTTGAAGGCTTGCCTGGCCACTTCCCTGACCATGTGCTTGACCACTAGCCTGACTATAAACCATTCCCTGAATGCTTGCTTGACCACTTCCTTGACCACTTCCCTGACCATTTCCTTGACCGCTTCCCTGACCATTTCCTTGACTGCTTCCCTGACCATTTCCTTGACCGCTTCCCTGACCACTTGAATGTCCACTTGCCTGACCATAACCGCTTCCCTTACCTCTTGCCTGAACATTTGCTTGACCGCTTCCCTGACCATAACTGCTTCTCTGACCGCTTGGTTCACTGCATGCACGGCCGCTTGTGGTTGGGCAACATCTCTGTGTGGCAGGACACTGGCCGTCATGGAAACAGCTTTCAGCAGACAGTGGAATGTCCTGCCGGTTGCGACATTGACCTGGCTTCACTGCATGGACACATAATCAGCTTTAGTTTGTGCATATAGACAGTATGCCACTTCAATATACAGCATGAAACACTGAAAGCATGAATAGCAAGTTTTAACAAAGTGAATTATATTCTAAGTATTATTGCTCTTTATTTTGTAAAGCAATCCTGTGTTTAAAACCATCCTATAGGATGAATTCTAACTTCCTTTGAGAAGAATAACAAAAGGCAAAATGTATCATTTAATCAACAATCAAAATATTATAACAAATACCTGTACATGGAGCCGTACAGTAACGTCCGCATCCATTGCTGCAGCACTTCTCATTGTTGGGACAGTTAGAGTCACGAGTACAGGACCAGGTACACAATCTTCTTACAGATGATAGGGGTGGACACTCTCCTGGCTTTGCTGTTATACAGACACATGACAGAAAGCATCACTGTGTATGCGCGCGTGCGTTACGTGTCGGGGGGGGGGGGGGGTGCGCTAGCATCCATTATTAACTGAAACTCACTGGAAACAAGCAGCACGCAAACAGGCCGACTGTCAAATCGACAGCATTTGTGTCCTCCAGAGCAGTCGGTATCAGAAGAACATCCTCGACGGGACGGCAAGACCGTCAGCTTCACCGGACAGTAACCGTCCACTAGAGGATCATTAGGGGAAGCCAGGGAGTGTGGTTTCAGCACTTGTAAATCAGGGGTTTTGTAATGGGTCTGAAACCTTAATACAAATTTGACATTTATCTGCTTCAAATCAAATGTTTTAAAACCTTCTAACTCCAAATCCTACATTCAAAGACTGAAAGTCACTTATTTCTGCATTTCTTCAGGCTGTGTAATGAATTCAACAGATCTTTTCACCTGTGATTCGTCTTTGAATAGCATCTGTAATGCTCAAGTATCCGAACAGACACGATAAAAGCACAATCAACGAGCAATGCACTCGAGCCGTCATCCTCCCGACCTGCGATCTCACAATGATCTCTGCTGGAAAATGCGCTGAATTGGTACATCAGGCGCAGCGGACAGCAAAGCGCACAAAACTAAACCACATAAACGTGTAGCTGCAATATGGGGTTAAAATGGGGTTTTAAAGATCCAAATACTGTGTGTCACTTATTTCTGCATTTCTTCAGGCTGCGTAATGAAGTCAACAGATCTTCTCACCTGTGGTTTGTCCATGAGTAGCTTCTGTTATGCTCAAGTATCCGAACAGACACGATAAAACAGCAATTAATGAGAAATACACTCGAGCTGTCATTCTCCCAACTTGCAATCTCACAATGATCTCTGCTGAAAAATGCGCTGTATTGGTGCGTCAGGAAAAGCAGACAGCGACACGCGCAAAACTAAAACAACTAAACGTGTTGCTGCAATATCAAGCTCTGTATAATGGGGTTTTAAAGATCCAAGGAGATCAGGTCAACTCCAACCCTGATCAAACTCACCTGCCTGTAGCTTTCTAGTAATCAGACTGGAAGACCTTGATTAGCTTGTTCAGGTGTGTTTGATTGGGGTTGGACGAGCTGAATGCTGCATTCACACCATGTCATAATTATTAAGGTAGCCTAATTACGAGAGGATTGTGCGTTTCTGGCCCTGTCCCAAATGGCAGCCTAAACCCTCGCAGTCTTCCTCTGAGTCTAAGGTCTGAGGACACCCTAAGGTCTCGTGGACTTAACGGACATGTGCACGCGGTGGCCATTGTAAGTCCGTAAGACAGCAAGTGCACATGAAGTGTTCCATTTGGGACAGGGCCTCTATGGCGACACTGCAGCGGTCAGGTGGTACAGTGATCATGTTGTAGTACCAATAGGTGTGATCGACTTCATGCAGCGCTAAGCAAATCAAAGCAGTGCGTGCCGGTTCTTCTTCTTCTTTTTTTTTTTTTTTATTAACCAGAAAAATATAAACAACTAATGCACAAGAGTGTACAAACCATTTATTCAGTAATCAACAACTGTATATCTGTGGAAAATATTACAAGTCTTGTTTGCTTTTTTATTAACAATGTTCTCCAAACTGGTGCATAGTCTTGCCCTCAGGCAACAAACCACTTTTTTGGGCCTCACCCCCCCCCCCTTTAATTTTTTAAATAAAAAAATATATACATATAATATCACCTGACATGTCTGTTCAATAAAATGATGGGCTGAAGTGGGTGTAGCCTTTTGTTTGGGGATGGAGCAGTCATTTTAGGAAGCAAAGCTGCATGGGATACAGTGCCACAAATTGGTAAGATAAATAGCACTATTTAACATGTTTAAAATGAAATATCTTTATATTTAAAAAAAAATATATGCATGTGCATCAATATGTAAATAAGTATGTATGACTATTAAAATACTTATTTTGTTTTTATTTATATACTGAAACTGTGTTTTTGTTTTGTTTGTTGCCTCAGGGCAACATTGTGCAGTTAGAGCCCTTTTGTTCATGCAATAGGCCTATCGTGCTAAAGTGTGGATGCATATTAGAACCATATGGTGCATTCAAGTCCTCCTATGAATTGTATGTTTACGAGCTCTGAAAACTCAAAGAATCTGCATTATGTATGTAATTGATATTTATTATTATTATTATTATGCTGCCACAGGGAATCAAGCCTATCAGCTGACTAAATGAGTAGTGTTTTCTGGCAAACTTTCTCTTCACACACACACACACACACACAGTGGCACACACAAAGTGACACACACAGTGGCATACACACAGTGGCACACACACGCAGTGACTGTGGTGGCTTCTGCCACTGCTGTGGGGAATCATTCTTAAAGTATTGGGGTTTTGATGCCAGAATTTAGATTTTATTATTTAGAGACAATAAAACCGAGAAAGCTCTGCAGAACAATCTATCGAGTCTGTGTCTGTACTCTCTTTTATACAGTGCTTCCCGAAGGCATGTTCAATACATTTCGTACATATGGTTATTGCTTATCAACTCTTTTGGCTGTTTCTCCAGCCTGCCACCCAGAAGCAGACAGGAGGCCCCAATTTATGTTCCATGACTAAAGAGGCCCCATCATATATTTTGTCTAATGTCCAAATAGGATGTGCAGCTTCACCATATACTGCAGTTTTGTAATGTCTGCACATTCCATTCTCATGCAGGCCTCTACACACAGGCAAATACCTGATTATAATAGTAGAATAACTTGATACATAAATAGCTAGATTCACATTGATTATACTTGATTAGTTCATATATTGATTAATAAAAATATTCCACAGTATGTGGGGGTTCCTGGTGAGGGGTGTGCTGGGGAGACGTGGCGAACTCCAGACGACGAGACTGAATTTTCCTTTATTTCTTCCACTTCAAAATCGGAACTGTTTAAATAAAGCATGAGATTAACCAGTTCGATCAACGGAAAATCACACCTGGGAAGATCGCAGTGGACAGTCACGTCGTCAAGCCCCAGCTGGAAACACACACCTAGAGTGGCGTCGTGCCAGCTCATCCGGTTCGCAAGCTCGAGAAATTCCTCCACAAATCGCTCCAACCTCCGACTGCCCTGCTGCAAACGCCACAGCTGCTCCTCAGCTGCTGTCATCCTTTTCTTTTTTTGGTCCGGTATTCTGTCACACTTCAGCTGCTGCTACTGTGATGGAACGAGGAGACGTGGAGTAGGCTTCAAACAAACAGTCTTTAATAAACATCCAATGGTACAAAGACCGCACACGTAGCAGAGGGGAAAGACGAACAATACCAGACTCTGGACATGGGAAAACACAGGGCTAATAAACTCAGAACCAAATGGGGAACACCTGGAAATCAATGAACGTAATCAAGGGAGAAACTGGGTAATGGGGAGCATGTGAGGGAGGAAAACACAAACAAAACAGTCCTTGGGTGTGACAGCGCCATGGTACAACAGTAATACCCATTCTCTCAAGAAAGAAACCTGATCCTGAGCACAAATGGAGAAAAACTAACTTGGTAGTTTTTAGAATTGCATGGAAAAACAGTATGTCCGAGCATATCCGCAAACTCATAGAAAATAACCAAAACAATCCAAGGTTTTTATTTAGCACAGTGGCTAGATTAACAAATAGCCAGATGCCACCCGATCTAAATATTCCCTCACAGTTTAATAGTAATGACTTTATGAATTTCTTCACTGATAAAATAGATAACATCATAAATACAATAACAAATTTAGATTCTACAGCGTCTATTACTTTAGCTTCATTCATCGCACCAAAAGATAAACTGCAGTGCTTTACAAATATAGGACAGGAAGAGCTAAATAAACTTATCACCGCATCTAAACCAACAACATGCCTGTTAGATCCTGTACCCACTAAATTACTGCAAGAGTTGTTACCTGTAGCAGAAGAACCGCTTCTCAATATTATTAACTCATCGTTATCTTTAGGTCACGTCCCAAAACCATTCAAGCTGGCTGTTATTAAGCTTCTTATTAAGAAACCACAACTAGATCCTAATGAACTGGCAAATTACAGACCCATTTCAAATCTTCCGTTTATGCCTAAAATTTTTGAAGAAGTTGTGTCTGCTCAATTGTGCTCCTCTTCATCTCTACTAAATTACTGAAAGAGTTGTTACCTGTAGCAGAAGAACCGCTTCTCAATATTATTAACTCATCGTTATCTTTAGGTCACGTCCCAAAACCATTCAAGCTGGCTGTTATTAAGCTTCTTATTAAGAAACCACAACTAGATCCTAATGAACTGGCAAATTACAGACCCATTTCAAATCTTCCGTTTATGCCTAAAATTTTTGAAGAAGTTGTGTCTGCTCAATTGTGCTCCTCTTCATCTCTATGAAGAATTTCATAGGCCCTTGCTTCTTGCGTCAGACCAAGGCTGCATCTCATTGCTAGTTTTATTTGATCTTATAACTTCTAAATTATCTAAGCTAACAGAGTGTATTAAAAATGTAAAAGTACAAAAAAAAATAATCTTATTGAATTTGCATAAGGCAGAGATATTATTTATTGGACCAAAAAGCAGTACACAGAATCTCTTGAATTACAATTTGCAACTAGACAGATGCACTGTTACTTCCACTGCAGTCAAATATCTGGGTGTTATATTAGACAGCAACTTGTCTTTTGAAAATCATATTTCCCATGTTAAAAAAAAAAAGAATTCTTCCATCTTAGAAACATTGCCAAGCTAAAAAAACATGTTACCTGTTTCTGATGCAGAAAAGCTAGTTCATGCATTCATGACCTCTAGACTGGACTATTGTAATGCACTGCTAGGTGGTTGTCCTGCATCTTCAATAAACAAGCTACAGGTAGTCCAAAATGCAGTGGCTAGAGTCCTTACCAGGTCAAGAAATTATGGTCATATTACCCCAATTTTACAGTCTCTGCACTGGCTACCTATCAAGTTCCATATCAGTTACAAAATAGTATCACTTGCCTATAAGGCCCTTAATGGGTTAGCTCCTGCGTACCTAACTAGTCTTCTACCACGCTACAATCTATCACGCTCCCTAAGGTCGCAAAACTCTGGACTTTTGGTAGTACCTAGGATAGCAAAGTCCACTAAAGGAGGTAGAGCTTTTTCACATTTGGCTCCCAAACTCTGGAATAGCCTTCCTGATAACGTTCGGGGTTCAGACACACTCTCCCTGTTTAAATCTAGATTAAAGACACATCTCTTTGGCCAAGCATTCGAATAATGCATCTCATAAGCTTTTACTGCAGTTATATCTGATCAAATGCACATTATTATTCCTTAGCTTGGGTTTAACAAATCATTTTTGCTTGGTTGGAACAGCAGCTACGCTAATTATGTCTCTATTTGTTTGTCTGTTGCTGCCATGGGATTGACATCCTGTAATCCCATAATCATTGCTGTTAATAGTGTTCATCGTCTGTTTGATTACGTCATTAACTGCATTTTACCCTACATTTCTGCCATATGTATGTACATCAATTTGACATAGTAACCACTGACAAGCTACTACTAAATATATTGTAGAAACTTAATTTTCTGTAAAGATGTTATGCAACGTTTTGTATTGTGAAAAGCGCTATACAAATAAACTTGAATTGAATTGAATTGAATTATTTCGCAGACTGAGACGTTGTTTCATATTACAACACAGCAAAATCCCCTACAACTGATGTCCAGCCACAGCCTTTGATGAAATCTACTAAAATAAAATAAGAAACTAATGCCAGGAACACACTACATGACTTTCAAAGTCATCGGATCGCTGTTTTTCTCACACTACATGACTGTCCAGAGTACCACTAAGTGCTGTTGTGTGAGCATTACACAACGGATTGGCATCAAGGGGGTCACACATTACACAACATTTCACAACATTTCAATAGGAAGAATCGCCTAGCAAATCATGCCACATAAGATAAACGAACTGAATATTACCCTATCACAGGAGTATACAAACCTGTTTAAAGATGCTGTTCTTTACTTCTTTATTTTGTTATCTCCTATGTATAAAACCACATTGGTAAAACCAGCGTGAGAATGGCAAATGTTCTCATAACACTAAACAACTCTTCATTAACTTAACTAAACTATTTCTAATATATAATATAGAATGATATTGAGTCTCAGGGTCAAAAATCCTGAGCAAACAAAAACAATAATTAATTAATTAAACAGGACTTACATCATGACAAGTTGTTTGGGATAGTTTCAAGGAAAAATTATCTACTCTTATCCAAAAACTCCAGCATACTCAGTTGTACGACACAAAGTTTGAGAGGTGCACATTCAAATAACTCATTTAGCATTATTTGCTCAATCTGATTATCTGTAAGTGTGAACTCGTGAAATGGGACTGTATTTTATGCTCAGATGAAACTAAATTAAAGCATTTTAGCAGCAAACACTCGATGGGTTTGGTGAACACAGGGATAAAAAAGTACCCCATGTGTACAATGAAATATACTTCTGTATCTTTAGTGTTGTGGGCCTATTTTTCTTGCCGGAGGTCCTGGACATCTTGTTTAGATACGTGGCATCATGGATTCCAACAGATCATGGGTACCAATAGATATACAAATCTAAACCTGACTGTCCCTGCTAGGAATCTTATAATGGGCGAATGTGGGTCTTTCAACAGTACAATGATCAAAAAACAAACATCAAAATCAAAACAAAAATGTGTCAAAAATGTTCTCCAATCTCATTTTTCCACAGGAGGCAGGCTCCCTAAGAAGGATGATAAAGACCATAGCTTAGTGTCAGTCGCTGCATGCACAGCTCTTGCTAACACATTAGTTACACAAACCTTAAACATTTTTCAAGTTTAACCATTGCTTTACGCGTTCAGAGAAAGGTATCACAATTTAATGAGATTAATGCTTTAATAAAGCATGGTAAGATGGCATGTTAGATTAAAATGCAAAACTGTAAACAAGTAAGTATAATCAAATGTTTGAAAAATATTGATATAACTCACTGGCCAAGTGATATATTCCTGTTAGTTGCAAAAGAGATTAATTTACGCAATGTATATATACACTGAACAAAATTATAAATGCAACACTTTTGTTTTTGCCCCCATTTTTCATGAGCTGAACTCAAAGATCTAAGACTTTTTCTATGTACACAAAAGGCCTATTTCTCTCAAATATTGTTCACAAATCTGTCTAAATCTGTGTTAGTGAGCACTTCTACTTTGCCGAGATAATCCATCCACCTCACAGGTGTGGCATATCAAGATGCTGATTAGACAGCATGATTATTGCACAGGTGTGCCTTAGGCTGGCCACAATATATCTGGTGTGACCATCGTTCATTCCGGCGAGGACTCTGTAGGCATTCATACACTCATATTTACTGAACTGAGTCAAACAAATTCTCGGTATATATATATATATATATATTACATTTACATTTAGTCATTTAGCAGATGCTTTTATCCAAAGCAACTTACACATGAGGACAATGGAAGAAATCAAAATCAACAAAAGAGCAATGATATACAAGTGCTTTAACAAGTCTCAGTTAGCTTAATGCAGTACACATAGCAAGGTTTTTTTTTAAATAATATAATACATAAAAATAAAACAGATAGAATAGGAAAAGAATAGAGCATACTAGTGTTAGATGTCTTTTTGCTTTTGTTAACTGTATAATAAATTAAAAGAAAACAGATAGAATATAAAAAGATTAGAACGCAAGTGTTGTTGTTTATTTAAGAAAATAAGCAGCAAATGAATAGAGTGCAAGTCTAAAAGGGACAAGTGTTTTTTTATTTTTTTTAAGAATAGAATTAGAATAGAGAGTGCTAGAGTTAGAGGGTCAAATAAAGATGGAACAGATGTGTTTTAGCCGATTCTTGAAGATGGCCAAGGACTCAGCTGTTCAGATTGAGTTGGGCAGGTCATTCCACCAGGAGGGAACATATATATCTTTTTTTTTTATTTTAATTTTTTTTTTAGTCATGTTTGGACTATTTTTTTTTCTTTATTCAATTGTTATTGTTGATTGGCAGCTTTATTGTTAAGGGCTGCATTGTACATTGTACTCAACTGAAATTTTTTTTTTTATATTATGATTTTTTTTTTTTTTTTTTGAATATGTGAAAATGTTTGCAAGCATATTGCAATGCAGTTAAAGTGAAAATAAACAGAAAACAAGCAGTGAATATATTAAATAAATATATATATGTTAAAACATCACTGTGTATGTGCCTTATTCAAGCAGTTCGTGACTCAATTAAGATCTGAATTGCATACAAGTGCAGACATATTTCATAAACACAATTTTTTTTATGTTTAGTGTGAGACCTCAAACCCAAGACTCCAAATACCATTATAAACAGACATTTATACATATTTGGAGAGCTCAGTAGATATTTGTCCTCCTTTTCATTGATATAAATGTGTCAAGTTGGTTACAATAACACTGTAGCATACTACTTTGAAACATTTTGTTGCTTATTGTATACTGTTTCACACACTATTCTTAAAAAAAAACAGTAGGCAGTATACACTGTATACTGGGCAGTAGGCAGTATGTTAGTATGCCATTTCGAACACAGCCACACTCTGATTACATAGTAGTGATGAGAAGTCCAGTTCCAGTTTTATCTGTTATTAAATAAACTTCATTTCATCAAATTCGCACCCTCACTCACGCTCATAAATTAATATCAGCACAGCTAGACAGTGGTAGCTTCACGCATGCTCAGTATCTCCAGCTCATCAGTTCTCAATATGTTGAACGTGTCCTAAAGAAATGGTTCTCAGTGTGTCCGAAAGAAGCGGTTCTCGGTTCAGTGTACTGGTGATTCGAGAACTGTTGACTCCGCTGTAGCAGTACCGTTCATTCGGTACTACATGCTCAGTATATCAGCTGCTCGTGCTCATCGGTTCTCTCAGTTACAGGAGTGATATATACTCCGGGATATTGGTTTATTTAGAGTCGTAGGGACTGTCAGGCATGTCTGAAATTGAGAAACTTTAGAAAATTGTGGGTCTTGCTGACTTGAGATGTGAACTGTTTTGAACAATTCAGTCAGATTTGGTGAATGAACTGGTTCGACCGGTTCATTCAAATGAGCCACTTCAAAAGAACGATTCGTTCATGAACCCGGACATCACTATTTCCTTAGTAACCGCTGTAAACAAAGCAGCGCTGCGCTTATAAACACTACTGCTGCGTTCAAGTCCTCCTGGGAAGTTTGTACTTACGAGTTGACAAGCCGTAATTACGATGTCAGTTGCGTTCAAGTCACTTTCGTCGGCACAAGATGGCGGTGTACCTTCTTTTAATAAATTACCAGAAAATACAGCATGGTTGTGTGTCATTTTCTTATGGAAAATGAAGAGCAAAAAATTTGCATCAGGTGTGTTTTGCGTTTTTATTATTTTTTAATAATTTATGAAGCCACTTTAAGCTGTATCGTACAAAAACTTGTTATTAATTGTTATATTACAATCCTGTCATATATAATACCTATAAGTAGTGTGGTTTATATTTTACTTTTGCACTCTCTGTCTCTCTCTCTCTCTGTCATGTTCCAGACATCAGCATCAACAAACGCTATAAAAATACAGATATAAAAAAAAAAGCTGTTAATGAATGCAACATGGCAAATCAAACGTTTTCTCACCAATAGGTACAGAAATGATAGAAATTATATTATTATTTTTTTTGGCATTTCATTAACTTGCTGCATATAACAAGAACATGACCAATTTAAGTTTATAGGACAACTAAACTGTCAGTTTCAACAAAAATGTACTGTCAACAACAGACGTTGCATCCATCGATTCCGCCATGTTTCTCACTGACACGCCCCCAACTCGGAAACTCTGGGCTTAAAGAAAATTTCGAGTTTCACGCTCATAATAATGACTTTATGGTGGCGTTAATGTGCTTTCAACCCGTAAATACAAACTATCTGACATGACTTGAACGCACCATACTTTAATATGCATTATACAGAGTCAAGATGAAAAGAAAACAACATACTTTTCTAAAGTCAGTTTCCCTGTCAGTGATACACTCCTTCCCCAATTCTATCGCGATCCGTTTAACATCTCAGCCGAGATACTCCGTATAGGAGATAACACTAGAGGTAGATCGACTCGTCTCGAGTTTTCGACACACTAGTGCCTTTGAAATAGTGTTCCAGAGCATTGCTTGAAATGAGGCTGTCACGTGGCCGATATAATTATCGGACACGTGACAAATGAAGCTTTGTTACCTAACACAAAGCACTTCGATTGCGCTGTCCCATATTCATTTAGTGCAATGTTATAATTATATCGGCCATGCCTATATGTATGTAGCTTTAACGTGGTGTATTATTGCTAATTTGAAAGACTACTAATAAAAACAATTAGCCTGTGTGTGAAGGACTGTTGTCTGAATGTAAATTAAAACACCTTGCGGGCTCAACCACTGTTCCCAAAAATAATAAAAGTGCTTCCTCAAAAAGTCTGATGCGAGTAAAAATAAAGAACAGGAAGTCTTTATTTTGCAAAATACAGTGAAATGTGGAAACTCCATGCGGCATCATCTTGCATCGTCTATTATTTCACATAGATTTTTGAAGAGTGGATCCGTGCACACTCTAATTGCTAATATTACCCACAATCCATTGCACTTTGGCGAAGGATTTGGTTCAGAACTACAAACACGAATAAAGTGTTAAAAAACTACAAACATGGTGGATGTGCACGACCGACCGGTTAATGGTGCATTCAAGTCCTGCTGGGAAATTCATATTTATGAGTTGAGAAGTCGTAATTACGACGTCATGTGCGTTCAAGTCACTTTGGTCGGAACAAGAGGGCAATTTAACTTTTCTACATAAGTCATGTCTACCCAACATGACTTGAACGCACCAGTAGAGAGCTTTAGATAAAGGGGCTTGAGTTACTAATAATCAAAATTTTACCTGGTAAAAAACATGTATTTAATGCTATCAGCGTTATATTTTATCTGCAACAACAATGTGAACTTTTATAAACATCTGTTTGGCCATTCATTTTTGGAGGGGGGTCTTTTGGGGGGTCAAGACCCGCGAATGCCCCTCCTTGGCGCCAGCCCTGGTGCGTGTAACTATGCGACAGAGCGGTCCGTTAAAGACGCAGTTGTATGACATGATAGTTGCCCCAAAGCTTGCCTAGTCTTCTACTTCACACTTCTGAAAAATCCATCCCGCGCAGGTCTCTACTTCGAAGCACAAATGCAGTTTGCTGTAAAAGCCTCACTGCTTCAGAAGCCTCGTTTGGCACATCCCTAGATAACCGTAATACACACTCAACACTGATGTTAATGAGAACCAACCACCTTGAGGGATATAAAAACAAGGTGAACAGTATCTGATAATCAATGATTAACCATAGCAACAAACTACAGAGTGAATGCGTAACCAATGGAACTAATTTATAAAGAAAGGCAAACAGAAACAGAGCAAACAAAGTGAAAACGAAACCAAAACAGAACATAACACAATAGACAGAAATTATTACATTGGTAAAGTGTATTAATTATCCACAAATCACTAAAAACAATTATAAAACACACACCAATAAGTAATCCATAAAAGCTAATTCACAAACAAACCTACAGCTCTATGTAATAGAAAACACTTGTATATAATGGATATATAGTATCTGCTATATCATTTTTATGTTATGTTATGTTATGTTATTTTATCTATCTATCTATCGTTTGTTTGTTTGTTTCCTATCCATTCTGTCACCTAATGGAGTTTGAGTTCCTTGCCACTGTCGCCTCTGGCTTGTTTAGTTGTGGACACCTACTATTCAACTATATTATTGATCTGACTGCATTGACACTATTATATGAGAACTGAACTGAATGGACTATGACATCGCTGTTTTCTCCAGAGCTACTGAATAGATTAAATCAAATCAATTAATAATTGAAGATCTTTACAATGGACATGAGTCAACACTGAACTGACTCAAGCTGAACAATGGCACTTTTTTTTCTAACTTTGTTGCATAGTTTTTCCTGTTATCATTGTAAACCTGCTTTGTTTTGTAAAATTTCTATTGTAAACAGCGCTATATAAAATATATAAAAGGTGACTTAACTTGATATAATCACAAAAACTCAACCTCATGCTACACACATGAATTCTGGTTTCAGAGCAATATAGGAGGTTTCCTGATTCTCGGACTTAAATCATATCTATATGTTTAAACTATTTAAATCATTGTCTATTTCCCTGTCATCCTTGGCCAATTCTATATAGTCTTTTAGTTCCTCTCTTGTTTTCTGCATTTCCTTCTGGACATCGCAAAGCTCATTATGTGTTCTCCTCATCTCTGCAATGGATTTGAGAACACTGGATGTGACCTTTTCTGGATCATCTACTTGTCCCTGTCTCATCTGGTGAATGTCTACAGAATCCATCACTATGAAGGCGACATCAAGTATGACTAGTAGTCCACTTAACACACCTGAGACTGCTTCTGCTACTACTCGTCCTACTCTTGCAGTCTGAGTAGCAATTCTGCTAACATTTGCCAACAGACCTAAATTCATGAGTTGTGTGGCACACAACATATTTCTTTTGTCTAAATTGCATGATATTTGTACATTGTCAAAAGTTGAGGTGCCAAAAAAAAAACTGAACTTTGTGATTTTTCTCAGTACCTTTCTCAGTGTATTCAGCGGTGTGAGAATAGGTTCGCTTACATATTTATACTTTTGCTGAATTTGTTCAAGGCTCTCTCTGAACGATTTTTGTTGTACAGTATTAGTAATGGTGGAGGCAGCACCTGTTACTCCACCTGCAACTCCAACTCCAACACCGACACCAGTAACAATCAGAGATGCACCAAGAGTGAACGGTGCCAAAATTAAACCAACTAATGCAGTGATTCCTCCAGCTGCTCCAATCACTGAACCTGACAGACTGCCGGCTGTGGCGCTGTAATGTGCAGACTCCATCGAATCTGTTATTCTTCCCCACTCACTAACTAAGGCCTCAAGGTCTTTATAGTGCTTGTTGTAGGCCTTATCAAAGGTGTTGATAGACTTAATGAAACTCTGTAGCAGTGCCTGTGGAGTTCTGCTGTTTCTGTTCTCTGCATCTTCCAGGAATGGTTTTGCTAGAATCTCTTCAACTGAAGGCCTGTCTTTAGGGTCACGGCTGAGCATCTGTCTGATTAATTCTCTCAGTTCTACTGAGTATCTCTCTGAGATATGAGGGGGGTTTCCTGTCATGCTGACTGCATGAATTATGTGACGCTGCATGACATCTGCCTGTGGAGGAAAGAATAAAAAAAATTAAATAAGAATCTGGTTAGTGTCAGAAAGTAAAAGAAAGAAAAGAAAAGAGCTGGATATAATTGCAAACAGGGGTACATGATACACAGAACAATCACTGTAACAATAACAAGATCTGACAAAGAAAGGAACAAACACAGGACCAGAGGCGTCATGCCCATTCAGATTTTTGAGCCAAGTGTATTTTGAATGCAGCTTCCAAAAGACAAAAAAATAGGCAAATAATATTTGTTATATTTGATTCTGTGCGGCACATCACCAACTGCTGAATTCAATTGTGCATCCGTGCTTTGGCTGGCGCTGAGCCAAACGCGTTTCACACACGATTCTGTTGAGCTTATGAATGCAATGGCCAATCAGAGGCGTTCTGATGGGTCATCGCTGAAACGCCTGTGTTTTGCGCTCGCTGACTGAATTCTGCTCTCTGGCGAATTCTCTCATCATAAACAACAAAGTGCAGATGTGCGTAGGAATGCAAGTAAGATAGTCATTTCACAGTGTAAACAGCTTCAGTGATTATAATGGGAGTTTTTGAGAGTGCTTCAACTCTAGCTAGACTAAAGTCAGTGAAAATGTTAATGATAATGTATGCTAAATGTTCTTTGCTGTATTTATGTACAATGAAAGTGTTATAATTAGTGACTTACGATGTTCTTATTAAATTCACGTTAAATACAAAGTCAGTCATATTAAAAATATGTTATGGCATGACACCCATATCTGGTACTTAAGTAAAAAGATGGGTTTTATGCGTAGTTAATAGATCTCACTAACATTAGGTTACTTTGCCCATCGCCATTATAGATCACCTAACATGATCTATAAAGGTGCAAAATGCATTTACGTACACATATTTGAGAATCAAGATATTTCATGATATAGTTAACACGTTTGGGAAAATTTCAAATAAAAAGGAAAAATTAAATAAAACGTTAGCCTCAAAACATAACCCAGTTTATACAGTGCTATCGTGGCTGTTGTGTGTCACATGACAAACATGAAGAGCCCCCAATCCCCCCCACCACCTTCACTTGTGCCCCCTCAAAAATAATAAGTGCATGACGCCACTGTACAGGACTATATATACGTAGAAAAGTATCAACATCGTTCCCAGAAAACCACTATCCTGCAGAGGAGGGGGTTACATCATCTTTAAATATTACATAGAAAAAAAATTATAAAATAAAAAATATTATCTACAAAAGCGCTTTTATGACAGATAAGTAACCAGTGCGTGAAATAGTCATGATAGTCATGGCAACCATATACATTGTGCGATTCCCTTTACTAGATGCACTCAAAAGGCACCTAGAAGCAGGAAATATGCCGTATGTATAAGTTAATTTGTATGGGACGTTGACAAATTCACTTATTTTATGGTCAAATATTTTTTCAGCGGCTTTCAAAAAGTGGTGGGGACATGTCCCACCCGTCCCACCCGCAAATTACTCCTATGTACAAAACACAACTCAAAACCCATTTACACAACATTGTTTTCAACAACAACAACAAAAGGAAAACTTTTTATTCATTTTAACTGTTGTCTGTGAAATTAGGCATGAGAGTGTTTATTTAACACTAGGGTTTTTGCTGTGTACCATGAAAAAGCACTGAGCTCTGAGTTTATAGATTCTAAAGATAATTATACAGCAGGGATCCTCAAATCTGGCCCACGAGATCCACTTTCCTGCAGAGTTTAGCTCTAACCCTAATCAAACACATCTGTGCATGCTAATCAATGTCTTCAGGATCATTAGAAAATCACAGGTAGGTGAGTTTGATCAGGGTTGGAGCTAAACTCTGCAGCACATTGGCCCTCCAGGGCAATATTTGAGGAACCCTGCTATACAGACCCATCAAGTAATATTTTTTGTATGATGTATTTGTCACAGTTATGCTCTTAAGCAACTGCAATACAGGGAAGAGCATTCATTTGGAGACTATACGCTTCGTTTTTGCCAGCTTGCCTATCAGACTTCATTCAACGATGAGATTATAAAATCATTGTTCTGGATCGGAGCAAATGGGGGACTAAGGGACTTACCTGATATGAGGATGGGACATTGGAAAGAGGTGTCTGCAGTGTGTCTGCCCTGAATTAATGACATCTAGTGCAGCCACTGCAGGCTCAAAGCCCACCACACAACAGAGCCCACCGCAGACGGGGAGCTTCCATCTAGAGACCTGCGCGGGATGGATTTTTCAGTCCCGCTCCCGCCCGTTCCCGCAAGATTCTGTCCCGCGCCCGCCCGCTCCCGCAAATCTTATCTGGTCCCGCCCGCGACATTCATGTTTTGTCCCGCTCCCGCCCGCAAAAGCCCGCATAAAAGTAATCTATATAGA
>NW_015546120.1:65311-73684 GCF_001515605.1 Sinocyclocheilus anshuiensis | reverse complement strand
CTAAGCATCAACATTCACAACCACTGTTATTTTTTACGGAAAGCAAGCATGGGCTGCTGCGTGCATGGTTTGGCATGGCAGAATGCGAGCAGCACACTTCCTTTATTACCACAAAAAGCTGACATCTCAGTTAATCGCAATCTCATAAAGCTCTGTTATAACATTAAATATACTAAATATATGCACAATGAATCTTTCAGAGTGTCTAAAATGAGAGGATTCGTGAGCACGCAATTTCAGCACTGCGGTGAGTAGATTCTAACTTGATCACCTCTGATTGGCCATTGCGTTCCAGAAATCAACAGCTGAGTCTGTGATTGGCTACATTATAAATGGAAACTAGGTTATGTCTAGCTTGCGCTTTAATCATTTTAATGTTAATATTAGTTGTTCTTTTTGCTTTAGTGCAACAGATAAATAACAATTTATATGTTTTAGACACTTTATATTTAGATCATTTCTATTTTGCGGGAGTCCCGCGAATCATTTTATTCTCCCGCATCCCGCACACACACGAGTCTCTTCCCGCCCGCACCCGCACTCGCACATCAAGAGTTGTCCCACGCCGCACACTGTTGCATTGGGTCCCGCGGGAGTGCAGGTCTCTACTTCCATCTGCCATGATGAATGAGCCAGAGCCTGAGAGGAGGACAGCACTGACCATCGCCCCGGAGCCGAAGCACCACAGTGAGTCTGACCAACTGTGTGAGCTGGCAACATCCGTTCCCGCTTTGGTGGAGGGGGACCATGTGGACTGGCTGATCGATTGGGAAACTGAGGTGATGCTCCCCACCCTCTGTCTCCTGTACCATCATCACCGCTGGTCCTGCCCCACATAAAGCCTGTTTCATCACCCTGTGATGAGACTGTGTTGTAGTCACTAATCATGCCTGGCCTCCCTCTGCCGACTCCTCATCTAGATTCACCCAGTCCTTCAGCCCCATCTTCTCTGGTTCCCTTAAACCCATTGTCTTATCACCTGACACTTTGCTGTGTGGATGAGCCTCGGGTCTTGTGGTCGCCAAGCAAGTGGATCCCCCAGCTCCTCCTCCGACTGCTGGTCCCATCGCTCCAACGACCTGTTGGCTCCACCAGGTTCCCTCATCCCTCTGGCTCCACCTTTGACAGCCGTCACCCTGCCTGTGCCACGGACTTAAGAGCCTTCCGCTGTGCTCCGTCTATCCACCCTACTGCTTCGGTCCCCAGTCACAACGGCTCCACCTCAGTCCTCAGGCACTCTGGCTCCACCTTGAACATTCGTCGCTGCGGCTACGCCTTGGTTGCCTAAACCATCGGTGTCCCATCAGCTCTCCATCTGTGCCTAGGGCTCCACTGTCAATGGCTTTTCTCCTTATCAGTTGTTCCCTGGATGTCATCAGCCAAGACTCCATCATGGCTTCTCCCTCCGTCAACTCCACCATGAACTTGCATCCAGGTGTACCACTTGGCCACTCCTCCCATCCTCACCTCCCTGGTTCTTTCCAATCTGGCTTCCTCCTTCACCAGTCCTTCGTACACCTAAGGAACCACTTCCTCAGCCATTTTACAGCACAAGGCCGCACCTGCCCAGAGAGGGATGTTCTGTCACAGTTACGCTCTTTAGATTCGTTTTCATGGATTTTTAGTTTGTGTCAATTCAATCACATGTCTCTCCTTTGTTCTAAGTTCCAGCCACAATCTGTTGTCATGGACACTGATTCAATCATCACGCATGCTAGTCCTGTATTTTGTATTCTCTGTGTATTTAGTTCATCAGTTTGATCTGTTCAGGGTCCTGTACTCTTTGTGCACAGCACACTATTTTGTTAAGTTTGCTTGTTGTTTAGATTTCCTGTTTTGAGTTATGTAATAACTGTTTTATTTGACCCTTTTGCCATTTTTTTTCATCATCACTGGAATGAAAATGTGACAGTAATATGGTGCTTTTTGGAAAAATAAAATAAAAAATAAATACTCACCCACACATCAAGCATGCAGAGATCATGGAGCAACCATCCCAATGACCATATGTCACTAAAACAGCCGATGCATGACAATGAAAATCAATAAGTATGTGTACACTGTAAAAAAAGGTTATGTGCTACTACTTAAAAATATATGGTAACAATACTACACATTATATTTTGAGTAGTTTTAAAGGCTTGATTTCTTTAACGGAATCTACCTGAATAAATAATTAAGTCTATGACACAATGAATTTAATATTTGTAGTGAAATGTGCTTTCTACTTCTATATTTTAAATCTCAAAAGTGTGTGATTTTGAGTGGATGGAAAACACTAGTTTGAATTTGACTTTGAATGATGTTGTTGAATTAAATGTCTGTATGCTGCTAAAATGGCAGAAGTAGGAAGAATCTTGTTGCTGCACTGGCATTAACAAAGCTATGACTCGTTGAACAACGCAACACGCGCAACTGTATTAACATATGCAGTTATCCACAACCTAACCATAAACTCTACTCTTCTGTGCAGTGGTAATGCCAAAAACTTCAAATATCAAATATAACTGAACAATAAAGATTAAGAGATGTTTCCCTTCACTCAAAAACACATAAAACAACACGTAATTTCAATATTCACTCTCCATATCCAGCCACATGCAAAGCATGCTGGGAACTAACAATCACAGCCAAATGGTGTCTCTAAATAATTGAACTAATTATCTTAAAAGTTTCTATATAAGACTGAACCACAATTTCCTTAATAAAATATACACACTATTTTTAATTATCACCTTAATTGTTTAAATACAAATTACAACACCCATGATTCATTTTTTACAGAGTACAGCACATAACTGTTACATATTTAGACAACTAAAATAATCAACCTTCACGGAAAGATCTTAAGGAAATTGTAACCATTTTATGATGCTGAACATAACAATATGTTCTATACACTCAGTTGTCCAAAAGCTTACCTCTTGGAATTATATTTCTTCTGGTAAACTTCTGGGCTGACGTAGAGCTTTGCACCCACAACTGAATTAGCATATTCATCAGCTCTGAAAAGGAAAAACAATGTAAACTCAAACCTCTAAATGTCCAGGACTTTTGGTTTTGGTTTTGGCCCATCACTAGTTCCCATTACTGTTTTTTTGTTTACCTTTCCAAAGCTTTTGAGCATCCAAAATCTCCTAGATTGATGTAACCATCTTCAGTCAGAAAGATATTCTACAATGACAACAGAAACCTCATAGGTCTTACAGATTTGACTTTGTGATATGATTTATTGAGCTTTATCAGTGCATACCTGAGGTTTAATATCTCTGTGAAGAATTTTCTTCTCATGGAGATACTGCAGACCCAGACAAATCTGAACAAGCCAGTCAAGGATCTGCACACATGGAGAAATGTGTGTGTGTGTTAGTGAGTGTGAGTATCTGTCTCTCTGTGTGTGTGTGTGAGTGTGTGAGTGTGTGCGCACGTTTTTGTGACAAATGAGGACATACATTTGTATAATGACAAAGGTATGACATAGGTATTACAAGGAGAAGGTGACTTTTCGGGACATTACCCCATGTCCCCACTTTTCAAAACGCATATAAATCACAAAGAATGGAGTGTATTGAAAATCTGAAATAGCACAAAGTTTCCTGTGAGGGGTAGGTTTAGGGGTAGGGTTGGTGTAGGGCAATAGAATATACGGTCTGTACAGTATAAAAACCATTACACCTATGGGATGTCCCCAACTTTAGGGAGGTGTGTGTGTGTGTGTGTGTGTGTGTGTGTGTGTGTGTGTGTGTGTGTGTGTGTGTGTGTGTGTGTGATGTCCCGACAAGGGTATTGTATCGTATGGGTGTATCATTCTAAATCATGTTTTTAATCTAAAATGTTGTAAAGTTTCGTGAGAATTGTTTCAAGTATAGAGCATGGAATGTACAGTATGTATGTATGTCTGCATAAGAAACTCACCTGTTTTTCTTCAAAAAAACGATCTTCTTTATGTGTTTCCATGACTTTGGAAAGATCACCTCCTTCACAGTACTCCATCACAATATAAATGCGTCCCGCTTCATTATCTAAATAAATTAACATCCAGTCAGAGACTCGTTTAACTCATTATGTATTAAAATAGCTTCATTTTCTGACAGCTCTACTGATGTTTTTGTTTAGTTAATTGCGCTATTCTTCTTCAGTCTCTATCGTGGTTATCGTTAGCAGTTCTATTTAATATTTAAGAAACATTATTACCAAATGTTTTTATTTGAAACAAAGGAAAATGAGTGTACAAAGAAGAAGAAAAAAACCTTCAAATGAATTCACATAAGTAACAATATATCCAAAGTTCAGATTTTTCAGGATCTCAGCTTCCTTTCTGACTGCATTCAGCTCCTCCCCCTAAAAGGAAGGAATACACTTCCATTTAAAAGCGACACTCTTATTGGAAAAGAAAAGTTTGTCACTTCTATGGTCAAATACTTGAGTAAGATTTGGTAAACGCTTACATCTCTGGAATTCATCTGTTTGACCACATAAGGGTCTCCATCTGTGTCTTTCACCAGAAACGCTATTCCTGAAGCCCCTCGGCCAAGTTCTTCCTCGATGGTGTATCCATGTTCTTTTAGCACTTCTATAATCAATAATCAAAAATAAATAATAAGAATAATTTCTACATTTCTACATATATTGCAATGTTTAAATACATTTTTAAGAATGATAATAAATTAGATGCATTATTTCAGTCCTCCCCTGACTCTGGTCCACTCTGGTCTACTATTGCCATCAGGTTGTGTTTTCTAAGGGAGATTTGATGTTTTATGCTGCTAATATAAAACTGATGTTGCTCAAATTCAATGTGAAATGTATACTCACTGATCACTCCAGCAGAAACGTTCATGCTGTGATTCGAGGCACCGCTGTCAGCACTGGCGTCTGAGAGTCTGTGATACTGAGACATCTTTAGGGGGAAACATACTCAATCTTAATGAAGTATATGTGATATTTACACTTTAAATATTATTGATTGAGCCCTTTCAGTGTTCATCGTATAATGCAACTGAATCCTGCAAGATCTCCTCATGAATCTTAATGCTGTCATATCTTATTGAATTGCCACAAAACAAAGACAGAACTTGATGGGTGTTTTTGTCCTCCTTAAAATCTTGAAAATGCTGGTCGAATCATCAGTACTGCTCTTCCCAGCCTTCAAAACCAAGCAAATCACAATGGACCTCGCATCTATAGGCCACTGCTCTGCTCCAGATGCGTGAGCAAAGGCTTTTTACTATTTGGATTTGAAACATTAGGTCTTCATTTCTGGCATGCTCAGGGCCACATTAAGACCGCACTGGGCCCCGGGGCTATTGAATTCTGCCCCACTGCTTAATGTTCATTAACAGTTTAAACCATTTGTTTGAAAACCTGCTTAAAACGCATTTAAATGATAAGCTTAGCCTACATCTTGATGCACGAAATGATTGATATATTTCTACCGGATTATCTCCCAACCCTTAAATGAATCTGGAGTTTGTTCAAACACAAAAACAATATAAATCCAGTTAATAATCAAACTAACCTAAAATCTGTGTGGACGATGACACTGTTTTTATCTGCTCCGTGTGCCCGGTTCACTTGCTGTTCCAGCAACTTCCACTCCATCATTAGCTTTAGTAAAATAACCTGATAGCTGGGAATGTACTAAGTCATGTTTTTTATGTTGTTTGTATTTTCGTTTTTCGTTTTTTGAGCCCCTCTCTCTTTTAGAATTGCTGACATTTTTACTTATTGAATGTTGTTCTTTGATTGGTAAACCAAATTCAAATGTGACGTTTTAATCTCTAATGGTAATGCATGGAATTTACGGAAAAACTCCACTAAATAATAGCGCTAAAAAGTGAGGGTCGTGGTGGGGCTACTGATGTCCGTCAATCTACTCCACAGCCAATCACGGGCCCCCTCCTTGCTCGGGCCCCGGGGCTTCAGCCCTGCCTAGCCCAATGGTTAAAACGGCCCTGGGCATGCTATATTTTAGCATTTGTAAACAAGAACAAGATTATATTCTTATTCTGTGACAACCTATTTACATTTTTTTTTTTTTAAGTTGTGTATATTTTGGGAATGATGTATGAAAGGGAATTGTTCCAGATATAATTTTTGCAAAAACTTTGAAGCTCAATGTCTATCTATCTATCTATATATATATATATATCTATCTATCTATCTGTCTATCCATCCATCCATCCATCCATCCATCCATCCGTCTTGAAAATACAAGCTCAAGCCAGCCGCACTTTTCTTTTGTCTGCGCATCTAATCGCGCACTTACGGTATGGGTGCTGGGAGCGGTCACAATGCATGTAAAGAAGCTGTCATAACTGCGTTTCCTTTATACTTTTGCTGATATTTTCAATAGATTGCTGTTCACGGTGACCCAAAATATGTCTGCATAAAACGTAATTTAACCCTAAAAAGACCATAAAGCAACATCAGAACATTTATTTATTGCTATTTTATATCATTACATAAATAATACAATTTCAGGATTTAAAAAAAAAAAATGACTTGAACATTTAATTAATGTTTGTGAATACATATTTTTTTTTGTACATTAACATCTGTATCACACACACACACACATATATATATATATGTGTGTGTGTGTGTGTGTGTGTGTGTGTGTGTGTGTGTTTGCTTTTGTGGAAAGCTTTTTATGAGCGTTTGAAAATGGGTAATGGTGCAACGGCTAGAATGCACTTTGTTTTTTGGAGTGATTTTGTCTTTAATTTTCTCCGAAACTATACAGTACAATGACTTGAAAATGTATACAGTAATAGTCAAGGTGACTGTGAACTTGAATCAACTGGAAGAATGAGCAAACCTATAAAGGAAAGCATTTTGCGTGTAAGTGCTTTTTATGAGAAAGTGTGAGAATGCACATTGAGTTTTGATGTATTCACAAACATTAATTCAATGTTCAAGTCATTTTTTTTTTTAATCCTGAAATTGTATTATTTATGTAATGATATAAAATAGCAATAAATTAATATTCTGATGTTGCTTTATGGTCTTTTTAGGGTTAAATTACGTTTTATGCAGACATATTTTGGGTCACCGTGAACAGCAATCTATTGAAAATATCAGCAAAAGTATAAAGGAAACGCCGTTATGACAGCTTCTTTACATGCATTGTGACCGCTCCCAGCACCCATACCGTAAGTGCGCGATTAGATGCGCAGACAAAAGAAAAGTGCGGCTGGCTTGAGCTTGTATTTTCAAGACGCTGTGAACATTGTCACTCAAAGCAACATTTATTGTTCGAATTGCCAGATAAAATTGGCATAGTTTAAAAGCTGTGATTTTGCTTTATTAAGTAGGCCTATGACATGATACAGTTAAAAAATCAGGTGTTTTAAAGCCACGCTTCTCCACAAAGAACTCGTCGTTGTCCAGGGGCTTTTAGCTACAAACCAGCTAACATGATTTGTTCCTAACTTATATATATATATGCAATTATATTAATATTAAATCTCAAAATCGAAGACACACAGGTAAATAAACGTATCAGAGCACATACACCCGGTGTATGCTTCAATCGCGCGTCCCCTAAATAAATAAATAAATGCATCCATCCATACATACATAAATGAATAATTCAATCAAGCAATCGATCAATCAATCACAGTGGCCACTAAGCCAAATATTACAGTATTTAGAATTTGGTTAGTTTTTTCCAAATAAAGCCTATTTGTTTTTGTCTTGTTTTTTTAGTTTCGATTTCGTTTAGTACATTCATACTGTTACAGTATTAGCATTATATACTCCTACCTTGTTGCAGTCCTGATCGAACCTCTTGTGTTGTGTTGTGGGGTAAGTTCAAGCTCAAACCTGTGCGCACCGTTTTGCTACGGTTTTCGGTTTGAACGACGTTTCCTGGAAACGGTGTGCAACGGGGTTTGAGATACGTTTTCTCTTGTTTGGTGGGTGTGTAAAACATGTCAGCCCAATCAGCAGCAGCATGTATGTAAACCACGCGGTATTAAAGAGACAGCTCGCACAATAACATCAAAATAAATTCATAAGAGCAAGTATATTGTTTGCACATGTTTATTTACATTAAAGGCAAAATAACTGAAATAATAAGAGCACAAGTAGCCTATAGATCTGGAACTTCTTTAAGTCTGTCTAAATATCATTTAGTAATTGCAATGTCTTCTGGTCCATATCCTTTCCTTATGAAGGTGTTCTAAATACTGACTAATGTAACATAAAAATACTATACATATTTATATATTTTGCTATTGTATTATGGAGTGACACTTTCATAAACTTTTCTATACCCCTCTGATTATATAATAGTAAATATTACAATATCATAGCACAACAACAGTGATCAGCAATAATGATAAGCCTAATACTCACAATAAAAATAAT